>NW_028318158.1:12397500-12697500 GCF_062004578.1 Staurois parvus | reverse complement strand
CTGAAGGACACCAATTCAGAGTCCAGGTCTGGAGGAGGACTTTGTCAACTCCACATTGATGATCTGCCTGAGGAGACTGTGTGACAGACAGCTCCTAGGACAATGTGAGTAAGGATTTTACTGGGGACTGACAGTTGCGTGCATGTGGAAGAGAACTGGTTAGTAACATTTGCCCTATGGTCTATAGCTTTGGGGCCTTAGATATACTTACATCCCTATCTACCTCCAGAGAAGCTGATACTGAGAGCCTAGAGATAAACTAGTTATTCTGCTGTACTGCTGACCATCTTGGAGCATCCCTTGATCCTAAACCTCTCTCTTGTTAAAACCTCTTGATCAGTAAATCCTAAAAAGGCACCCCTGGACTAAGCTGTGATTGTTAGTATACTTGGGTGACTGGTGGCCTTTGTGCTACTTAGAGAGAACCTGTCTGCTGCCAACAGCCCCTTCAGGGGTGAGCACTACAATAGTCTATCATTTAACTGCTAGCAATAACCAGAAATGTTGCAACTGGGCTAAAAGCACACCATCCAATTAGTTTAAATAAGTCTGATAGTTAGCATCCAGTGCACCTATACAGTACTTAGTAGGCTTTTTAGGGGTGGACCGAAGCCTCTGCACTGTGGTCTGGGCAATGGACTCTCCCTGTCATGCTCAAAATCAGGCGCACAGTTGTTGTGGGCTTAGAGAGGGAACAACTGAATAGAATTGCTTGTATTAAACTGGTGGTCCATATACCTTGAGTCATTTTAACAAAAACACATGCAGAGTAAGTCAGATTCACTTAAGTTCTGGTCCCAGGAACAGCTTATATTTACCTTCCTGTGACCTCTCTGTTAATCAGTTTGTTGTAGCAAGTGAAAAAAAATTACTCCATATTTTCCATATGAAGCTAAGCTCAAGAACAAGAACAGGCGCCTGTTGATAACATCAGAGTGACAAAACGCGTCGGGGCACAACTGGAAGTGATGTCATCACGCAGAGTACACTCAGAAATGAAGCTGCAGTACACCCAGGGATTAACATACAGCAGTAACTAGTTTTGTTTGTGTGAAGAATTGCTCTATGAAGTTGATGGAATGTCAATAATGGATTATTAATTTAATGACATGCGATATAACCAGTGCAAAGAATAGCACTATTTAATGTGAGCTGGGATCATTGTGAGTTTTTTGTCTTAATAAAATGTAATAGTTTTACACTATGGCAGATTCTCTTTGTCTTCCATATGCTTTACCTGTGAATGTATCCCAACCAGGGGCAGACTGACAACTCATGGGGCTCCCGGGCAATAGGGGATCATGGGGCCCCTGTGTCTTTGCCCAAACTCAAAAAAGCCTATGAAAAAGGTACCAGGGGCATCTCATGGGGCCCCCTACTGACCCTGGGCCCTCGGGTAGTGCCCGAGTTTCCAAATGGTCAGTCCGCCCCTGATCCAAACATTGATGAGCTAAAAAGTGAAGGCTCCAGGCTTACTGTGGAAGGTAAATCCCCTGTTATGAAATCAAGTGCTATATGACTTTCCTTTGGCGGGTGGTCATATTTAGTCAGTGAATTCTCTGGTGTGGTAGAGCACTATAGCACATTGTTGAAGACCACAGTTCAAACAGTAATGTGTTGAAGACCACAGTTCAAACAGCAATGTGTTGAAGAACATAGCTTAAACTTCACTTTGCTGAAAAACACACTTTAAATAGCAATTTCTTGTATAGTGTATCCCACTAAGGATCACCTAAGTTACTTCTCATGGGCACATGGACACTTTATTGGATTTTTTTATGATATAATCACTTATACTGTGAAGTGGTATTTTCACTTGTGTTTATTGGTTTAAACTCAATAGATTAGTAAAGTATCATATGTGCATGTATATACATCCTAAAGGGTGTTGATATATAGCTTCTGTATCTGTAATACCCTAGTGCTGGTTATATTGTTTAATTTGAGGCTGCTTTAACTCTTCACATGAGGGTTATGTGTGGTGTGCGGCTCCTCGGGACTTCTTTTCCTTTCTCATTGGCTTCCATTGTAAATGTCATATTCCATTAAGAATGCAAGTGCACAATCCAAACGCACATGTTCCTGCATTAAAAATGGCTGTGTGTATAGGTGGGTGCTGCAGCGACCATCGGCTGGAACCGAATAGAATCAGCAAGGGAGAATGTCACCAGCACACTGAGGATCACCAATATGGGTCCAAAAGTTTTAATGAACAATCAGATAGTTACAGCAAGGCAACATTTCAGAGTCTCGCAGGACCCCTTCATCAGGCATGTGACAGGCATGATGGTCACATGCCTGATGAAGGGGTCCTGCGAGACTCTGAAACGTTGCCTTGCTGTAACTACTGTATGTGATCGTTCATTAAAACTTTAGGACCCATGTTGGTGATCCTCGGTGTGCTGGTGACTTTTTCCCTTACATTCCATTAAGATGTATGTTTTATTGGACAGTGTGGCTCATTCATGAAGGCCTCAGGTTCTAATACAATTTTCACTGGGTGTACGGATCGCTTTTAATTGGGGTACTGCCTTAATGTTGAATTCACATGAACGCGACCTTGTCCTGTCCTGGGCATTGCACCAGAGGAGGAGAGAGAGAGAGAGAGAGAGAGAGAGAGAGAGAAGGTCTCATGTGCATGGGCGAGGTGGCCCCATCCAGAAGCTATTTCGACTTCATAATTTTACATTGACTTATATGGGGAGAAAAAGCAGCTCAGATGCAAGCAATAGGCCAGGTACATGAGCCCTAACACACCTTAATATGATGATTTATGATTAGCTCACATTTTTTTCACACCTGTTTATGCAAAAAAATAAATAAATAGAAAAAACTAGTGACCCTCTGCTGTAAACCCACTGATTCTTTCTCCCTAACACCTTTATGGAAATGATACACCAATCTTACTCTTTACAATGGGGACAAAGTTAAACATGCATGTAATTGTGTAGGAGTTATAATACACTTAATCAGGGCAATGGTGGCAGGGACTTCTGATCGTGGGCAGGAAGAAAATACAGCAGTCAAGTCACACGGTTTCAAACAGAGCAGTGTTTGGTCGTAGGAGGATGTACTGGAAGAGATGTAAATGCTGCCTGTCAGTGAATAAAGGGAGAGATCTGCTGGAAAGAAGCACACAGCAGTGACTACGGCTTTTACTGAGGGAGAAATACAAGCAAAATTAAAGACTGGCATTTGGCTTGGCCTGAAAACAAGGCTAAAGCAAATGTATTGTGTCACTTCTATTCAAAGGTAATGGATAGGCATGGCATGTAACTGTGCAAAATGAAGTAAACAACAAGCGTGTGCAAATTTTTGTGCGTTATTCTATTAAGGAACGGCAGGTAATTACAGGCCTTGTACCATTTTCTGTAAAAGCTTAAATCTATTTCATAGGAATGGTATTTAAAGTCTGCATTGTGCACTAATGGACTTTAATGGCATTTTTTTTTCTAATCCGATTCCCTATTGAATAAAAGTAAAATATATTTCCATATTTCCTAAGGAGGTTGTCCGCAACCTTAATTTATAAACCCAGGACCCTGTCTTCACTATATCTGGTCTCTCACAGTACACACAACATGGAAATGCAATTATTTTAGTACATATAAACTGCTACATATCTTTTCTCATCAGAAGTTAGAGCAGTCTGGTGACTTCTATCAGTGTCCAGCAGAGCACTGGTTAATTCTTGTAGGAGGAGTTTTCATTCTCCCCTGTTTGTCCTATGAGGCTCCAGGACCCCTACCCTCTGTCTGGACAGCACGGATTGGCCTTGTGCTGATCACATGCAGCCTCCCAAAAACAAAAGCTCTAGCAATACACACCAAACAGAGCATGTGCAGCTCGCCCCCAAGGTTCTATTCTATCAGCAGATGGATTGGGACTGTGAAAGAAGGGGAGGATCAGAGAAGACAGGATCAAACATCCTTTTTACGCAATGAAGAGGATTAACCCCTTAGGTTCCACAGTGAGCATAACAAACATGCCTTACAGAATATACAGACTTATTTTACTGTTATGGGTTTAATAACACAAAATGTACAAAATTCAAAGAGAGCATAAATAAAAGGCCATACTGATTCATTGTTTTGACTTTTTATTCAACAAATACCCTGAGGAAGGAAGAGATCTTTGAGCCCCCAAAACGTGTTGGTTGTTCTGTGTTGTGTCCTTGTGAACCAATATCAATATTAAAAGCGTTTGGACTCTCAGGCCTTTTGTCTGGCACTCCCTGCTCGTGGGACAACTTTTGTTGAGAGCAGCCTTACTGGAGCCACTCTGCCTTATCACAATCTGATTGATCTACTGATGATTTTAATCCAGCACCTCATCTTCACTTGTGAAAGAATATTTGGTCTGCCATGGCAGCCTAAATCTTCTGAAAAGGCTACTCATTCAACTAGTATTCTTATCCTGTTACTTTAGTACTTTCTGAGTCAGTGTCCTGGAAAAAGGATGCAGAACAAGGGTCTCAGTTTACTCTGACACTCTACTTTGCACTAAGTCAGTGACTCAGAAAGTATTAATGAGGCCCTGAACTGTGGAAACAGTACTCAAAAAAAGGAAAGCAGAGGGCAATGGATTAGCCTCCAGTATTGCCTGTGTCCTGTCTCCCTGCAGCTGATCTTTTCCTCATTTCTGAATTATCATGTGCTATTCTGTATTGAGTCTCCCGTAGAAGTGGGCATCTTGGTAGAGGCAGGGCTTTGCTTCCTCATGCCAGAAAAGTCTCCCTGATGATTTGTTGGGACAATATTCGAGAAACAGCAGGAGATGTGCATAGAGCACAGATCCACAGAATACTATAAATGACGCAGTACCAGGGAGATCTTTGCACTGCTGATTATTAGGTACAGTTTCCTCTCCAGCAAGGAGAACGATTAGCACTACAATAGTGACATCACCAAATCTAACTATAAATCTTGTGAGACTATTTAGCGGTAGCAAGGCCTCCAATCTCACACCGCAGATTTACAACTATGAAGTTCAAAGTAAAAGAAATGCACTGCATTTTTTTCAGGAAGGTTCAAGACAAAGAGTACTACTTAAGCACAATTCATATTTCTAGACATTGCCTAAAAATAGCAAATCATCACTGTTTGACTTCAGGTCAGTTTTAAGCCAGAGACAGCCAGACAACTAGTATTTTTAGGAGAAGGCTATGGCAGCTTGTGTATTTCTCTCAGTGCAGGCTTCCTATGAAATTAAATGTCAGTTTTGATTCACCATGGTCTACTGTAGTTTTCACGGTGATTTGTAGAAAGTATGCTCCAAGGTACTGCACAGCAAAGTGACAGGGAGGCATCAATAGCAGTAAACTGTCAGCGCTCAGTTATTTATGTGTGAGGGACAAGGTTACAAAAATGAAATGCGGATGTGTTTTGGACAACATTTAGTCCAACTCATAGCTTTTGTAACGTTAAAATTATAAACCTAAAAAGGTATATCCCCTTCTTCATTTGGATCACATTGACTGGAAAGGAAACAACTGTCCTGTATGTGACACATAAGAGACAGATCCCCGCCACTGCCTATGGGGATGTGAAAAGATCTACCACTGGGGCAGTTTATCTGTGATTATTCACAAAGCTAGAATACATGGAAGATGTATGTAAGGCCTAACAATGAATTTCTCTTGTTTAATTTTGGTCTGTTAAATACACTATTGAAAGAATTTCAGTATCTATTCAATACATGCAAACATATCTGCTGATCCTACTGTGATCACAGGAAATGGGCAGAATGACAATACTGTTCTGCTCAATGAGGACAGCAGGCGATGGACCGAGGAGGAAGTCAGGGACAGTGCTGGAGCATGGAGAAGGTAAGTACAGCTTGGCACTAATTATTTTTTCGTATTTTGTATTCTAAATTAAATAGGTGGAAACACTCAAAAGGGAAAACAAACATTTTTACAGGTTTGGTTTACCTAAATTGAATCCAACACTTTACAAACTAAGCAAACCTTGGATATCTATTTTAAAGGGAAGCTATAATTTTTGTATAACTCAGACTGATGTTTATATATATATATATATATATATATATATATATATATATAAAATATATATATATATACAGTGGGGATCGAAAGTTTGGGCACCCCAGCTAAAAATTTGTATTAATGTGCATAAAGAAGCCAAGGAAAGATGGAAAAATCTCCAAAAGGCATCAAATTACAGATTAGACATTCTTATAATATGTCAACAAAAGTTAGATTTTATTTCCATCATTTACACTTTCAAAATAACAGAAAACAAAAAAATGGCATCTGCAAAAGTTTGGGCACCCTGCAGAGTTAATATCTTGTACTGCCCCCTTTGGCAAGTATCACAGCTTGTAAACGCTTTTTGTAGCCAGCCAAGAGTCTTTCAATTCTTGTTTGAGGTATCTTTGCCCATTCTTCCTTACAAAAGTCTTCCAGTTCTTTGAGATTTCTGGGCTGTCTGTCACGCACTGCTCTTTTAAGGTCTATCCATAGATTTTCAATTATGTTGAGGTCAGGAGATTGTGAAGGCCATGGCAAAACCTTCAGTTTACGCCTCTTGATGTAATCCCCCGTGGATTTTGAGGTGTGTTTAGGATCATTATCCATTTGTAGAAGCCATCCTCTCTTTAACTTCAGCTTTTTCACAGATGGCATCAAGTTACCATCCAAAATTTGCTGAAATTTTATTGAATCCATTTTTCCTTCTACTCTTGAGATATTCCCTGTGCCACTGGCTGCAACACAACCCCAAAGCATGATTGATCCAACCCCATGCTTAACAGTTGGACAGAGGTTCCTTTCATTAAATTCTGTGCCCCTTCTTCTCCAAACGTACCTTTGCTCATTCCGGCCAAAAAGTTCAATTTTAACCTCATCGGTCCACAGAACTTGTTTCCAAAATGTATCAGGCTTGTCTATATGTTCATTTGCAAAGTTCAAACGATGACTTTTGTGGTGAGGACGTAGAAGAGGTTTTCTTCTGATGACTCTTCCATGAAGACCATATTTGTACAAGTATCTCTTTATAGTGGAATAGTGTACCACAACTCCAGTGTCTGCCAGATCTTTGTGGAGGGATCGTGCAGTCAAACGTGGGTTTTGAATTATTTTTCTCACAATCCTGCAAGCTTTTCTGTCTGATATTTTTCTTGGTCTTCCAGATCTTGCTTTAACTTCCACTGTTCCTGATGACTGCCATTTCTTAATTACATTCCGAACAGAGGATATTGACATCTGAAAACGCTTTGCTATCTTCTTATAGCCTTCTCCAGCTTTGTGAGCGTCAACTATTTTTAGTTTCAGTTTTCTAGACAACTGCTTAGAAGAACCCATGGTGCTGATTGTTGGGGCAAGGTCAGATGAGTCTGGGTATTTAAAACCTTTGAGATTGACATAACCTGGTCTTCCCAGACGATGATTGAGAACAATCCATGACACTGGCAGGTCTCAGCTTTGCAAAGGGGGCAGTGCATGCTAGAAATTCTGCAGGGTTCCCAAACTTTTGCAGACACCATTTTTTTGTTTTCTGTTGTTTTGAAAGTGTAAATGATGGAAATAAAATCTAACTTTTGTTGACATATTATAAGAATTTCTAATCTGTAATTTGATGCCTTTTGGAGATTTTTCACATCTTTCCTTGGCTTCTTTAGGCACATTAATACAAATTTTTAGCTGGGGTGCCCAAACTTTCGATCCCCACTGTATATATATATACACCATTCTAGTTTGTGCAAGTCTGATCATCACAGCTTTGTGCATTTGTTAGGCATCCATTTCCAAGACCATGATCATTGTATGAAATGCTTTCTACAAGATTTTAGAGTAGATTTTAGATTCGGGCAAATGAGCATTTTTGAAATCAGTTACTGATTTTGGGCAGGAAGAATGGGCAGCCAATCCATGTTCCAATTATGCGCATTTACCATGACATACCGCAATGGGGTAGCATAGTCTAACCCAGGGGTCCTCAAACTTTTTAAACAGGGGGCCAGTTCACTGTCACTCAGACCGTTGGAGGGCCGGACTATAGTTTAAAAAAAAAAAAAAATGAACAAATGCGGACACAGTACAGGAGATGACCAGAGACTGCGGACATACAACGGCGGCGGGAATACTGGGCCGGCCGCTCCATAAGACGCACAGACATTTCCCCCCAAGTGTGTCTTATGGAGCGAAATAGTGCCCCATCATTGGTGCCAGTGGGAGGAATAGTGCCCCATCATTGGTGTCAGTGGGAGGAATAGTGCCCAATCATTGGTGTCAGTGGGAAGAATCGTGCCCCATCATTAGTGTCAGTGGGAGGAATAGTGCCCCATCATTGGGGTCAGTGGGAAGAAACGTGCCCCATCATTGGTGTCAGTGGGAGGAATAGTGCCCCATCATTGGTGTCAATGGGAAGAATCGTGCCTTATCATTGCTGTCAGTGGGAGGAATAGTGCCCCATCATTGGTGTCAGTTGGAGAAATAGTGCCCCATCATTGGTGTCAGTGGGGGGAATAGTGCCCCATCACTGGTGTCAGATGGGAAGAAACGTGCCCCATCATTGGTGTCAGTGGGAAGAAACGTGCCCCATCATTGGTGTCAGTGGGAGGAATAGTGCCCCATCATTGGTGTCAGTGGGAAGAATCGTGCCTCATCATTGGTGTCAGTGGGAGGAATAGTGCCCCATCATTGGTGTCAGTGGGGGGAGGAATAGTGCCCCATTGTTGGTGTCAGTGTGGGGGGGGGAATAGTGCCTCGTCATTGGTGTCAGTGGGGAAAGGGGATAGTGTCCCAACATTGGTGTCAGTTGGAGGAATAGTGTCCCATCATTGGTGTCAGTGGGAAGAATAGTGCCCCATCTTTGGTGTCAGTGGGAGGAATAGTGCCCCATCATTGGTGTCAGTGGGAGGAATAATGCCCCATCATTAGTATCAGTGACACCAATGATGGGGCACTATTCCTCCCACTGACACCAATGACACTTAACTTGCTGACCCCTGCTCCAGCATGGTGCTGCTGCAGTTAGCATACCTGGTTGCAGCAGCACCATCAGCATGGCACACTTACCTGTCAGCTGTCCTTCTTCACTCCGGCCTCTCCCTCACTTGATGTTCGCGGGGCCGCTCGGCTCCGCCTCCTCGCAGGTGATTGGCCGCCTGTGTGCCTTTCTTGAGCGCCCAATCGCCGGTGAGGAGGCGGAGCCGATCGGCAGGAGTGAGGGAGTGGCCGGAGTGAATGAAGGAGCAGCGATTCCTGGACTGGATCGTCGTGGGACTGGGACCGGAGCCAGGTAAGGTACAGCAGCCCCCTGCCCACCCCTGTACTTAGTGTCCCTTCCTCATGGAAAATATGCCCCTGCCGGCGGGCCGGATAAATGGCCTCGGCGGGCCGCATGTGGCCCGCGGGCCGTAGTTTGAGGACCCCTAGTCTAACCCTTATAGACAAATTCCTGGTATGGATATTTTATACATAGTTGCACTGGCCCTGCTTCTACCAGTGTAACTATGTATATACCATACCTGGCTGATTCCCCTGGAAGCTAGAAATGACTGAAGTAGACCCCACTACTCTGGTGATCTCCACTTGCTTTTGGGTCCTGTGTTGAGTGGCTGGCCTACTGCATTCTGATCACAGGAGGTCGACTGTTCAGCATGTCCACCAATCATAAAATGCTTGGCATGTTCTCAATGAATGCAAAGCATTCTCTGATTGGACAAGATGGAGAGCATGACATCATCACCCTGCCTCTCCATATCCAATCAGATAATGCATTGCTTTCCTGGGCTCAAAATGCAGCAGGGCAGCCAGTCAGCGTGGAACTCAGAAGCAATCGAAAATCACTGGAGTAGTGGTGTCTACATCGGTAATTTCTAGCTTTTAGGGTCATCGGCCAGTTATGGTATATACTCCACATAATTACATTGGTTCAAGCTGGACAAATGTAACTGTAAAAAAAAAAATCTTCATCATCCTCCACTAGTACAGTACAGTGTCGCTATGGTGACACTGTACTGCTAGGGTGACAGTATGTTAAAAAACATAAATAATAATATAAAAAAATAAATAAAAATTTTTTTAAACATGATAGTTTTTGGTTATAAATAGAGATGAGCGAATCGAAGCATCCGAAGTGGAATTCGAGTCGAATATCGGAAAAATTTCGATTCGTGCCGAATCCGAAAAACAGCCTAATTCGGACGCGCGAATCGAAATTTTTCCGAAAATGGCGGCTGACATGTGCGGCGACGGAGCGGGGATGTCGGGGAAGGCGCGCAGACAAGGCGCGCTGCCCCATAATGCATTCCTCAACGACATGTGATCGCATCAGCCAATCAGCAGCCAGCCAGCCAGCACTGTGTAATGGTCGAGGTATATATAGCGGCCATTTTGGAAATCTTCATTTGCCTGCAGTCATTGAACAGAGGCAG
Organism: Staurois parvus; assembly: GCF_062004578.1. NCBI lineage: Eukaryota > Metazoa > Chordata > Amphibia > Anura > Ranidae > Staurois > Staurois parvus. The sequence continues at coordinate 12,687,099 of NW_028318158.1, read as the reverse complement.
ACCGCTCTGTACTAGGGACAGGGACAGAGTTAGGGCCACAGAAACGAGAATTGGGGACAGAGAGAAGTTACTTAGGGACAGAGAACCATTACTCAGGGACACAGACTTGTTAATGAGGGCCACAGAATCGTTATTTAGGGACAAAGAAACGCTAGTTAGGGCCACAGAATTCATACTCAGGGACAGACAGAATTGTTACTCAGTGCCAGAGAATTGTTACTTAGGGCCACAGAAACGTTATTAGGGCCACAGAATTTTTACTCAGGGACAGACAGAATTGTTACTGAGTGCCAGAGAATTGTTACTCAGGGACAGACAGAATTGTTACTGAGTGCCAGAGAATTCTTAGGGCCACAGAATTCATTCTCAGGGACAGACAGAATTGTTACTCAGGGACAGACAGAATTGTTACTGAGTGCCAGAGAATTGTTACTCAGGGACAGACAGAATTGTTACTGAGTGCCAGAGAATTGTTACTCAGGGACAGACAGAATTGTTACTGAGTGCCAGAGAATTGTTACTCAGGGACAGACAGAATTGTTACTGAGTGCCAGAGAATTGTTACTCAGGGACAGACAGAATTGTTACTGAGTGCCAGAGAATTGTTACTCAGGGACAGACAGAATTGTTACTGAGTGCCAGAGAATTGTTACTCGCACAGACACAAAATTGTTACTTGCACAGACACAGAATTGTTACTCGCACAGACACAGAATTGTTACTCAGGGCCACAGAATTCATACTCAGGGATAGACAGAATTGTTACTGAGTGCCAGAGAATTGTTACTCAGGGACAGACAGAATTGTTACTGAGTGCCAGAGAATTGTTACTCGCACAGACACAAAATTGTTACTTGCACAGACACAGAATTGTTACTCGCACAGACACAGAATTGTTACTCAGGGCCACAGAATTCATACTCAGGGACAGACAGAATTGTTACTGAGTGCCAGAGAATTGTTACTCAGGGACAGACAGAATTGTTACTGAGCGCCAGAGAATTGTTACTCAGGGACAGACAGAATTGTTACTGAGTGCCAGAGAATTGTTACTCAGGGACAGACAGAATTGTTACTGAGTGCCAGAGAATTGTTACTCAGGGACAGACAGAATTGTTACTGAGTGCCAGAGAATTGTTACTCGCACAGACACAAAATTGTTACTTGCACAGACACAGAATTGTTACTCGCACAGACACAGAATTGTTACTCAGGGCCACAGAATTCATACTCAGGGATAGACAGAATTGTTACTGAGTGCCAGAGAATTGTTACTCAGGGACAGACAGAATTGTTACTGAGTGCCAGAGAATTGTTACTCAGGGACAGACAGAATTGTTACTGAGTGCCAGAGAATTGTTACTCGCACAGACACAAAATTGTTACTTGCACAGACACAGAATTGTTACTCGCACAGACACAGAATTGTTACTCAGGGCCACAGAATTCATACTCAGGGACAGACAGAATTGTTACTGAGTGCCAGAGAATTGTTACTCAGGGACAGACAGAATTGTTACTGAGTGCCAGAGAATTGTTACTCAGGGACAGACAGAATTGTTACTGAGTGCCAGAGATTTGTTACTCGCACAGACACAAAATTGTTACTTGCACAGACACAGAATTGTTACTCGCACAGACACAGAATTGTTACTCAGGGCCACAGAATTCATACTCAGGGACAGACAGAATTGTTACTGAGTGCCAGAGAATTGTTACTCAGGGACAGACAGAATTGTTACTGAGTGCCAGAGAATTGTTACTCAGGGACAGACAGAATTGTTACTGAGTGCCAGAGAATTGTTACTCAGGGACAGACAGAATTGTTACTGAGTGCCAGAGAATTGTTACTCAGGGACAGACAGAATTGTTACTGAGTGCCAGAGAATTGTTACTCGCACAGACACAAAATTGTTACTTGCACAGGCACAGAATTGTTACTCGCACAGACACAGAATTGTTACTCAGGGCCACAGAATTCATACTCAGGGATAGACAGAATTGTTACTGAGTGCCAGAGAATTGTTACTCAGGGACAGACAGAATTGTTACTGAGTGCCAGAGAATTGTTACTCAGGGACAGACAGAATTGTTACTGAGTGCCAGAGAATTGTTACTCGCACAGACACAAAATTGTTACTTGCACAGACACAGAATTGTTACTCGCACAGACACAGAATTGTTACTCAGGGCCACAGAATTCATACTCAGGGATAGACAGAATTGTTACTGAGTGCCAGAGAATTGTTACTCAGGGACAGACAGAATTGTTACTGAGTGCCAGAGAATTGTTACTCAGGGACAGACAGAATTGTTACTGAGTGCCAGAGAATTGTTACTCAGGGACAGACAGAATTGTTACTGAGTGCCAGAGAATTGTTACTTAGGGCCACAGAAACTTTAATTAGGGCCACAGAATTGTTACTCAGGGACAGACAGAATTGTTACTGAGTGCCAGAGAATTGTTACTCAGGGACAGACAGAATTGTTACTGAGTGCCAGAGAATTGTTACTCAGGGACAGACAGAATTGTTACTGAGTGCCAGAGAATTGTTACTCAGGGACAGACAGAATTGTTACTGAGTGCCAGAGAATTGTTACTCAGGGACAGACAGAATTGTTACTGAGTGCCAGAGAATTGTTACTCAGGGACAGACAGAATTGTTACTGAGTGCCAGAGAATTGTTACTCGCACAGACACAAAATTGTTACTTGCACAGACACAGAATTGTTACTCGCACAGACACAGAATTGTTACTCAGGGCCACAGAATTCATACTCAGGGATAGACAGAATTGTTACTGAGTGCCAGAGAATTGTTACTCAGGGACAGACAGAATTGTTACTGAGTGCCAGAGAATTGTTACTCGCACAGACACAAAATTGTTACTTGCACAGACACAGAATTGTTACTCGCACAGACACAGAATTGTTACTCAGGGCCACAGAATTCATACTCAGGGACAGACAGAATTGTTACTGAGTGCCAGAGAATTGTTACTCAGGGACAGACAGAATTGTTACTGAGTGCCAGAGAATTGTTACTCAGGGACAGACAGAATTGTTACTGAGTGCCAGAGAATTGTTACTCAGGGACAGACAGAATTGTTACTGAGTGCCAGAGAATTGTTACTCAGGGACAGACAGAATTGTTACTGAGTGCCAGAGAATTGTTACTCGCACAGACACAAAATTGTTACTTGCACAGACACAGAATTGTTACTCGCACAGACACAGAATTGTTACTCAGGGCCACAGAATTCATACTCAGGGATAGACAGAATTGTTACTGAGTGCCAGAGAATTGTTACTCAGGGACAGACAGAATTGTTACTGAGTGCCAGAGAATTGTTACTCAGGGACAGACAGAATTGTTACTGAGTGCCAGAGAATTGTTACTCGCACAGACACAAAATTGTTACTTGCACAGACACAGAATTGTTACTCGCACAGACACAGAATTGTTACTCAGGGCCACAGAATTCATACTCAGGGACAGACAGAATTGTTACTGAGTGCCAGAGAATTGTTACTCAGGGACAGACAGAATTGTTACTGAGTGCCAGAGAATTGTTACTCAGGGACAGACAGAATTGTTACTGAGTGCCAGAGATTTGTTACTCGCACAGACACAAAATTGTTACTTGCACAGACACAGAATTGTTACTCGCACAGACACAGAATTGTTACTCAGGGCCACAGAATTCATACTCAGGGACAGACAGAATTGTTACTGAGTGCCAGAGAATTGTTACTCAGGGACAGACAGAATTGTTACTGAGTGCCAGAGAATTGTTACTCAGGGACAGACAGAATTGTTACTGAGTGCCAGAGAATTGTTACTCAGGGACAGACAGAATTGTTACTGAGTGCCAGAGAATTGTTACTCAGGGACAGACAGAATTGTTACTGAGTGCCAGAGAATTGTTACTCGCACAGACACAAAATTGTTACTTGCACAGACACAGAATTGTTACTCGCACAGACACAGAATTGTTACTCAGGGCCACAGAATTCATACTCAGGGATAGACAGAATTGTTACTGAGTGCCAGAGAATTGTTACTCAGGGACAGACAGAATTGTTACTGAGTGCCAGAGAATTGTTACTCAGGGACAGACAGAATTGTTACTGAGTGCCAGAGAATTGTTACTCGCACAGACACAAAATTGTTACTTGCACAGACACAGAATTGTTACTCGCACAGACACAGAATTGTTACTCAGGGCCACAGAATTCATACTCAGGGATAGACAGAATTGTTACTGAGTGCCAGAGAATTGTTACTCAGGGACAGACAGAATTGTTACTGAGTGCCAGAGAATTGTTACTCAGGGACAGACAGAATTGTTACTGAGTGCCAGAGAATTGTTACTCAGGGACAGACAGAATTGTTACTGAGTGCCAGAGAATTGTTACTTAGGGCCACAGAAACTTTAATTAGGGCCACAGAATTGTTACTCAGGGACAGACAGAATTGTTACTGAGTGCCAGAGAATTGTTACTCAGGGACAGACAGAATTGTTACTGAGTGCCAGAGAATTGTTACTCAGGGACAGACAGAATTGTTACTGAGTGCCAGAGAATTGTTACTCAGGGACAGACAGAATTGTTACTGAGTGCCAGAGAATTGTTACTCAGGGACAGACAGAATTGTTACTGAGTGCCAGAGAATTGTTACTCAGGGACAGACAGAATTGTTACTGAGTGCCAGAGAATTGTTACTCGCACAGACACAAAATTGTTACTTGCACAGACACAGAATTGTTACTCGCACAGACACAGAATTGTTACTCAGGGCCACAGAATTCATACTCAGGGATAGACAGAATTGTTACTGAGTGCCAGAGAATTGTTACTCAGGGACAGACAGAATTGTTACTGAGTGCCAGAGAATTGTTACTCGCACAGACACAAAATTGTTACTTGCACAGACACAGAATTGTTACTCGCACAGACACAGAATTGTTACTCAGGGCCACAGAATTCATACTCAGGGACAGACAGAATTGTTACTGAGTGCCAGAGAATTGTTACTCAGGGACAGACAGAATTGTTACTGAGTGCCAGAGAATTGTTACTCAGGGACAGACAGAATTGTTACTGAGTGCCAGAGAATTGTTACTCAGGGACAGACAGAATTGTTACTGAGTGCCAGAGAATTGTTACTCAGGGACAGACAGAATTGTTACTGAGTGCCAGAGAATTGTTACTCGCACAGACACAAAATTGTTACTTGCACAGACACAGAATTGTTACTCGCACAGACACAGAATTGTTACTCAGGGCCACAGAATTCATACTCAGGGATAGACAGAATTGTTACTGAGTGCCAGAGAATTGTTACTCAGGGACAGACAGAATTGTTACTGAGTGCCAGAGAATTGTTACTCAGGGACAGACAGAATTGTTACTGAGTGCCAGAGAATTGTTACTCGCACAGACACAAAATTGTTACTTGCACAGACACAGAATTGTTACTCGCACAGACACAGAATTGTTACTCAGGGCCACAGAATTCATACTCAGGGACAGACAGAATTGTTACTGAGTGCCAGAGAATTGTTACTCAGGGACAGACAGAATTGTTACTGAGTGCCAGAGAATTGTTACTCAGGGACAGACAGAATTGTTACTGAGTGCCAGAGATTTGTTACTCGCACAGACACAAAATTGTTACTTGCACAGACACAGAATTGTTACTCGCACAGACACAGAATTGTTACTCAGGGCCACAGAATTCATACTCAGGGACAGACAGAATTGTTACTGAGTGCCAGAGAATTGTTACTCAGGGACAGACAGAATTGTTACTGAGTGCCAGAGAATTGTTACTCAGGGACAGACAGAATTGTTACTGAGTGCCAGAGAATTGTTACTCAGGGACAGACAGAATTGTTACTGAGTGCCAGAGAATTGTTACTCAGGGACAGACAGAATTGTTACTGAGTGCCAGAGAATTGTTACTCGCACAGACACAAAATTGTTACTTGCACAGACACAGAATTGTTACTCGCACAGACACAGAATTGTTACTCAGGGCCACAGAATTCATACTCAGGGATAGACAGAATTGTTACTGAGTGCCAGAGAATTGTTACTCAGGGACAGACAGAATTGTTACTGAGTGCCAGAGAATTGTTACTCAGGGACAGACAGAATTGTTACTGAGTGCCAGAGAATTGTTACTCGCACAGACACAAAATTGTTACTTGCACAGACACAGAATTGTTACTCGCACAGACACAGAATTGTTACTCAGGGCCACAGAATTCATACTCAGGGATAGACAGAATTGTTACTGAGTGCCAGAGAATTGTTACTCAGGGACAGACAGAATTGTTACTGAGTGCCAGAGAATTGTTACTCAGGGACAGACAGAATTGTTACTGAGTGCCAGAGAATTGTTACTCAGGGACAGACAGAATTGTTACTGAGTGCCAGAGAATTGTTACTCAGGGACAGACAGAATTGTTACTGAGTGCCAGAGAATTGTTACTCGCACAGACACAAAATTGTTACTTGCACAGACACAGAATTGTTACTCGCACAGACACAGAATTGTTACTCAGGGCCACAGAATTCATACTCAGGGATAGACAGAATTGTTACTGAGTGCCAGAGAATTGTTACTCAGGGACAGACAGAATTGTTACTGAGTGCCAGAGAATTGTTACTCAGGGACAGACAGAATTGTTACTGAGTGCCAGAGAATTGTTACTCGCACAGACACAAAATTGTTACTTGCACAGACACAGAATTGTTACTCGCACAGACACAGAATTGTTACTCAGGGCCACAGAATTCATACTCAGGGATAGACAGAATTGTTACTGAGTGCCAGAGAATTGTTACTCAGGGACAGACAGAATTGTTACTGAGTGCCAGAGAATTGTTACTCAGGGACAGACAGAATTGTTACTGAGTGCCAGAGAATTGTTACTCGCACAGACACAAAATTGTTACTTGCACAGACACAGAATTGTTACTCGCACAGACACAGAATTGTTACTCAGGGCCACAGAATTCATACTCAGGGACAGACAGAATTGTTACTGAGTGCCAGAGAATTGTTACTCAGGGACAGACAGAATTGTTACTGAGTGCCAGAGAATTGTTACTCGCACAGACACAAAATTGTTACTTGCACAGACACAGAATTGTTACTCGCACAGACACAGAATTCTTACTCAGGGCCACAGAATTCATACTCAGGGACAGACAGAATTGTTACTGAGTGCCAGAGAATTGTTACTCAGGGACAGACAGAATTGTTACTGAGTGCCAGAGAATTGTTACTCAGGGACAGACAGAATTGTTACTGAGTGCCAGAGATTTGTTACTCGCACAGACACAAAATTGTTACTTGCACAGACACAGAATTGTTACTCGCACAGACACAGAATTGTTACTCAGGGCCACAGAATTCATACTCAGGGACAGACAGAATTGTTACTGAGTGCCAGAGAATTGTTACTCAGGGACAGACAGAATTGTTACTGAGTGCCAGAGAATTGTTACTCAGGGACAGACAGAATTGTTACTGAGTGCCAGAGATTTGTTACTCGCACAGACACAAAATTGTTACTTGCACAGACACAGAATTGTTACTCGCACAGACACAGAATTGTTACTCAGGGCCACAGAATTCATACTCAGGGACAGACAGAATTGTTACTGAGTGCCAGAGAATTGTTACTCAGGGACAGACAGAATTGTTACTGAGTGCCAGAGAATTGTTACTCGCACAGACACAAAATTGTTACTTGCACAGACACAGAATTGTTACTCGCACAGACACAGAATTGTTACTCAGGGCCACAGAATTCATACTCAGGGACAGACAGAATTGTTACTGAGTGCCAGAGAATTGTTACTCAGGGACAGACAGAATTGTTACTGAGTGCCAGAGAATTGTTACTCAGGGACAGACAGAATTGTTACTGAGTGCCAGAGATTTGTTACTCGCACAGACACAAAATTGTTACTTGCACAGACACAGAATTGTTACTCGCACAGACACAGAATTGTTACTCAGGGCCACAGAATTCATACTCAGGGACAGACAGAATTGTTACTGAGTGCCAGAGAATTGTTACTCAGGGACACCTAATCGTTGAATTAAATAGTATGTCAGACAACATGCAGAGGAGTGGCAGAGGAGGCAATGTTTTAGGAGCGAGCAGACGTGGCAGCAGAGGAAGGGGTCGAGGCAGCAGTATTCGCAGCCAGAGGCCAGTGCTCCCGGTGTCATCCAGCGGTCGTGTCTCCACCGACAACCCTGCCGTCATTGATTGGTTGGCTCGGTCGTCTTCCTCTTCCCAGGTCACCTCTGACACCTACAGCCAACGGTCGGTGGGTACGTCAGACACAACCGTTAGTTGGCATGGCCCGGGACCAAGCCCACTGAAATCACGTGTCCTCTACCTGCCCCTGTCCTTTGCTGTTCCCTCACCAAGCGAAGTATCGCATGCTGTGGGCTCAGCCCCACTGTACAGTGAGGAAGAGCTAACAGAGGGCGGTCAGGAACGGGGGGAGACATCGGCCTTTTCAGCAGCCAAGCGAACAAGTACTGGCGAGGAGAGTGGCTCGGTAGCCGGTCTAGAGACAGGTCTGTCTCCTGACCCAGACGCAGCCGAGGGGGCTAGTAGTGAGGCGGAGACCCTACTTGATGATGAGGAGGTTGATCGCACTTGGCAGCCTCGTCGTCATCAGGCAATTTCTTCCGCATCATCAGGAGAAGAGGGTGGCAGCTTGGCAGCGAGCAAAACAGTCGGTGGGTTGCCCAGGAGACAGCAGCAGGGTCGCATCAGTGTCAGTGGAGCCAAACGTCCACGGAGTAGAGCACCAGCTCCACTGCAGCCTACCACCACGGCCAGTAGTGGTGCCGTTGCGCACGGAGGAAGTAGCAGTCAGCCAGTGAAGAGTAGCGGGGGCAAAGTTTCCTACTCGGTGGTGTGGCAATTTTTCCTCAAGCCGCCCGAGGAAGTAAACGTAGCCGTATGTCGACTATGTGGCCAGAAATGCAAGCGTGGCCAGGGGGCCCATGTTGGGACTACAGCGTTGCGTCAGCATATGCAGCGTCACCATTCGGTGGCCTGGGAAAACCGTGATAAACATACGGCGGTTCTGCCTGCCCCAGCCCCCGCTCCATCACCCGCTCCGTTACTTGCTCCGTCACCCGACGTCGTCAATCGCCCTCTATCAGCCAGTCAAGGCTCCAACACCTCTGCTGAGGGGAGTTGTCGCTCATTGGCATCTTCCGCTCGTTCAGATGCTCCTTCTCCTGCTACTCCTCTTCTCGGATTCCGTCAACAGTCTTTCTTGGAATCCGTATCCAAGAGACAACAGTTTGCGAGCACGCACCCGACGGTGCAAAAGCTGAACGTCCTCCTGTCCAAGTTGCTGGTGCTGCAGTCCCTCCCTTTCCAACTGGTGGACTCAGCACCTTTCCGAGAAATGATGGCTTGTGCCGCGCCGCGGTGGAGAGTGCCAAGCCGTCATTTCTTTGCCCAAAAGGCAGTGCCAGCCCTGCATTCACATGTAGAAGAGATGGTGGGCCAGTCTTTGAGCATGTCGGTCTCTGCCAAAGTGCACGGCAGCGCCGACGTGTGGAGCTGTAACTACGGTCAGGGACAGTACATGTCATTTACGGCCCACTGGGTGAACGTGGTGCCGGCACAGCCGCACCAGCAACTTGGACAGGTCACGACGCTTTTGCCTCCACGTTTGCACGTCCTTGGTCCAGCAAGCATGTCCGCCTCTACCACCTCTTTTTCCGCCGTGTCCTCAGCCGCCACCCCCGTGCCAAGTCCCATTACCCGACCGGCATATCACATGTGCAGGGCGCAACGGTGTCACGCTGTGCTGCACCTGGTATGCCTTGGCGAACGTAGTCACACAGGGGAGGAACTGCTGAGTGTAATGAACAGAGAAATCGACAGATGGCTGTCTCCGCGCAAACTAAAAATCGGAACCATGTTGACTGACAACGGAAAGAACATGGTGTCTGCTCTGCGTCAAGGAAGGTTGTGCCATGCGCCATGCATGGCTCACGTGTTCAATCTGGTTGTCAAGCGGTTCCTAAAATCCACCATCCCACTGCAAGACATCCTTAAAATGTCACGTAAACTGTGCATGCATTTCAGCCATTCCTACACCGCAAAGAACACCCTCATTGAGCTGCAGCGGCAGAACGGAATTCCACAGCATCGCCTGATCTGCGACGTTGCAACAAGGTGGAATTCAACCCTACACATGTTAGACCGCCTTTACGAGCAGCGAAAGGCCATCACCGATTTCCTGATGTTACAAGCGGATAAAGGTACTCCCCTGTGTAACTTAGATGTCAGCCATTGGCAGCTCATGCGTGACACCTGCCGCTTGCTCAGGCCCTTTGAGGAGGCCACGCTATTCGTGAGTCGGCAGGACTATGGGATGAACGACGTCATTCCTCTGTTGCACGTCCTGGAACAAATGCTGTTAACAATGGCTGGTCAGGGTGCGGTAGACGTGGCGCACAGATCTCAACGCCACATGACCCCTGTGGGGGCAGGACAGGAAGAAGAGGAGGAGGTAGAGGAGGACATTTGTGCTCAGGAATTATTGAGTGAAATGGGTGGTTTTTCCACTCAGCGGACAGGAGTGGAGGAGCAGGAGCATCTGGTAGAGGAGGAGGAGGAGACAGAGGACCCAGACGCACCGTGGCAGTATGCTGTGGAGATGGAGGCAGGGAGTCCCTCGCATTCCTTGGCACAAATGGCCCATAGCATGCTCGGTTGCTTGCGTAGCGACAGCCGAATAATAACCATCAGACAGAGGGATGACTTTTGGCTGTCCACCTTGTTGGACCCTCGCTACCGGTCCAAAATGGTGGCCTTTTTCACACCTGCTGAGAGGGAGGCCAAAATTACGTACTATAAAAACCACCTATGTAGTCAGTTGGTCTCTGCCTTTGTGCGCCAACGTCCATCCTCAGACACTGTGGGCCCTGTGCGCTCGCGTTCCGCTGGCATGGCAGCAGGGGAGGGGTGGGGTGGTAGGAGCAGTGGCAGCTCCACCAGCAGCGGCTGCCTCAGTCTGCAGTCGATGATGAGTAGCTTTCTTCACCAGCGCAGTGAGGAAACTACTAACCAGCCGCAGCAGCAGCAGCAGCATCAGGTGGACCTGGAGCAGGAGCTCAAACAACAGGCTTGGGCCTACTTGGACAGCACCCTGCCAACCGAGGTAGACAATCCCCTTGACTACTGGGCAACGAAACTTGACCTTTGGCCCCAACTAGCTGAATTTGCCCTTGAAAGGCTGTCATGCCCGGCCAGTAGCGTGGCATCGGAGCGCGTGTTTAGTGCGGCAGGAGGTATTGTAACTCCGCGGAGGACACGACTGTCCACCCAAAGTGTGGAGAGACTCACGTTTGTGAAAATGAATCAGGCGTGGATTAGTCTGGATTTCAAACCACCAGTTCCTGACACAACTGACTAAATCCGCCATGAATCATGCCTCAAACATGTGCCACTTTCAGGTCTCCTCACACTGCTGGTGTGTTTAATTTTTTGACATAGGGTGCTGGCAGATTACGGGCCTCCTATAGCTGCTGCCAGGCCCCTAATCTGCCATAGGCCCCTATATACCGCCTCCTCATGCTGCTGCCAAGTCCAGAGTCTGTCATGGGTCCCTGTATGGCCTCCCATTGCTGCTGTCTCCATCGCCACACTCTGCTGCCATGTGCCACTTTCAGGTCTCTTCACACTGCTGGTGTGTTAAATTTTTTGACATAGGGTGCAGGCAGATTACGGGCCTCACATAGCTGCTGCCAGGCCCCTAATCTGCCATGGGCCCCTATATACCGCCTCCTCATGCTGCTGCCAAGTCTAGAGTCTGTCATGGGTCCCTGTACGGCCTCCCATTGCTGCTGTCTCCATCGCCACACTCTGCTGCCATGTGCCACTTTCAGGTCTCCTCACACTGCTGGTGTGTAGAATTTTTTGACATAGGGTGCTGGCAGATTATGGGCCTCCTATAGCTGCTGCCAGGCCCCTAATCTGCCATAGGCCCCTATATACCGCCTCCTCATGCTGCTGCCAGGTCCAGAGTCTCTCATGGGTCCCTGTACGGCCTCCCATTGCTGCTGTCTCCATCGCCACACTCTGCCATGTGCCACTTTCAGGTCTCCTCACACACTGCTGGTGTGTAGAATTTTTTGACATAGGGTGCTGGCAGATTATGGGCCTCACATAGCTGCTGCCAGGCCCCTAATCTGCCATGGGCCCCTATATACCGCCTCCTCATGCTGCTGCCAAGTCCAGAGTCTGTCATGGGTCCCTGTATGGCCTCCCATTGCTGCTGTCTCCATCGCCACACTCTGCTGCCATGTGCCACTTTCAGGTCTCTTCACACTGCTGGTGTGTTAAATTTTTTGACATAGGGTGCAGGCAGATTACGGGCCTCACATAGCTGCTGCCAGGCCCCTAATCTGCCATGGGCCCCTATATACCGCCTCCTCATGCTGCTGCCAAGTCCAGAGTCTCTCATGGGTCCCTGTACGGCCTCCCATTGCTGCTGTCTCCATCGCCACACTCTGCTGCCATGTGCCACTTTCAGGTCTCTTCACACTGCTGGTGTGTTAAATTTTTTGACATAGGGTGCAGGCAGATTACGGGCCTCACATAGCTGCTGCCAGGCCCCTAATCTGCCATGGGCCCCTATATACCGCCTCCTCATGCTGCTGCCAAGTCCAGAGTCTGTCATGGGTCCCTGTATGGCCTCCCATTGCTGCTGTCTCCATCGCCACACTCTGCTGCCATGTGCCACTTTCAGGTCTCTTCACACTGCTGGTGTGTTAAATTTTTTGACATAGGGTGCAGGCAGATTACGGGCCTCACATAGCTGCTGCCAGGCCCCTAATCTGCCATGGGCCCCTATATACCGCCTCCTCATGCTGCTGCCAAGTCCAGAGTCTGTCATGGGTCCCTGTATGGCCTCCCATTGCTGCTGTCTCCATCGCCACACTCTGCTGCCATGTGCCACTTTCAGGTCTCTTCACACTGCTGGTGTGTTAAATTTTTTGACATAGGGTGCAGGCAGATTACGGGCCTCACATAGCTGCTGCCAGGCCCCTAATCTGCCATGGGCCCCTATATACCGCCTCCTCATGCTGCTGCCAAGTCCAGAGTCTCTCATGGGTCCCTGTACGGCCTCCCATTGCTGCTGTCTCCATCGCCACACTCTGCTGCCATGTGCCACTTTCAGGTCTCTTCACACTGCTGGTGTGTTAAATTTTTTGACATAGGGTGCAGGCAGATTACGGGCCTCACATAGCTGCTGCCAGGCCCCTAATCTGCCATGGGCCCCTATATACCGCCTCCTCATGCTGCTGCCAAGTCCAGAGTCTGTCATGGGTCCCTGTATGGCCTCCCATTGCTGCTGTCTCCATCGCCACACTCTGCTGCCATGTGCCACTTTCAGGTCTCTTCACACTGCTGGTGTGTTAAATTTTTTGACATAGGGTGCAGGCAGATTACGGGCCTCACATAGCTGCTGCCAGGCCCCTAATCTGCCATGGGCCCCTATATACCGCCTCCTCATGCTGCTGCCAAGTCCAGAGTCTCTCATGGGTCCCTGTATGGCCTCCCATTGCTGCTGTCTCCATCGCCACACTCTGCTGCCATGTGCCACTTTCAGGTCTCTTCACACTGCTGGTGTGTTAAATTTTTTGACATAGGGTGCAGGCAGATTACGGGCCTCACATAGCTGCTGCCAGGCCCCTAATCTGCCATGGGCCCCTATATACCGCCTCCTCATGCTGCTGCCAAGTCTAGAGTCTGTCATGGGTCCCTGTACGGCCTCCCATTGCTGCTGTCTCCATCGCCACACTCTGCTGCCATGTGCCACTTTCAGGTCTCCTCACACTGCTGGTGTGTAGAATTTTTTGACATAGGGTGCAGGCAGATTACGGGCCTCACATAGCTGCTGCCAGGCCCCTAATCTGCCATGGGCCCCTATATACCGCCTCCTCATGCTGCTGCCAAGTCTAGAGTCTGTCATGGGTCCCTGTACGGCCTCCCATTGCTGCTGTCTCCATCGCCACACTCTGCTGCCATGTGCCACTTTCAGGTCTCCTCACACTGCTGGTGTGTAGAATTTTTTGACATAGGGTGCTGGCAGATTATGGGCCTCCTATAGCTGCTGCCAGGCCCCTAATCTGCCATAGGCCCCTATATACCGCCTCCTCATGCTGCTGCCAGGTCCAGAGTCTCTCATGGGTCCCTGTACGGCCTCCCATTGCTGCTGTCTCCATCGCCACACTCTGCCATGTGCCACTTTCAGGTCTCCTCACACACTGCTGGTGTGTAGAATTTTTTGACATAGGGTGCTGGCAGATTATGGGCCTCCTATAGCTGCTGCCAGGCCCCTAATCTGCCATAGGCCCCTATATACCGCTTCCTCATGCTGCTGCCAGGTCCAGAGTCTCTCATGGGTCCCTGTACGGCCTCCCATTGCTGCTGTCTCCATCGCCACACTCTGCCATGTGCCACTTTCAGGTCTCCTCACACACTGCTGGTGTGTTACATTTTTTGACATAGGGTGCAGGCAGATTACGGGCCTCACATAGCTGCTGCCAGGCCCCTAATCTGCCATGGGCCCCTATATACCGCCTCCTCATGCTGCTGCCAAGTCCAGAGTCTGTCATGGGTCCCTGTATGGCCTCCCATTGCTGCTGTCTCCATCGCCACACTCTGCTGCCATGTGCCACTTTCAGGTCTCTTCACACTGCTGGTGTGTTAAATTTTTTGACATAGGGTGCAGGCAGATTACGGGCCTCACATAGCTGCTGCCAGGCCCCTAATCTGCCATGGGCCCCTATATACCGCCTCCTCATGCTGCTGCCAAGTCCAGAGTCTCTCATGGGTCCCTGTATGGCCTCCCATTGCTGCTGTCTCCATCGCCACACTCTGCTGCCATGTGCCACTTTCAGGTCTCTTCACACTGCTGGTGTGTTAAATTTTTTGACATAGGGTGCAGGCAGATTACGGGCCTCACATAGCTGCTGCCAGGCCCCTAATCTGCCATGGGCCCCTATATACCGCCTCCTCATGCTGCTGCCAAGTCTAGAGTCTGTCATGGGTCCCTGTACGGCCTCCCATTGCTGCTGTCTCCATCGCCACACTCTGCTGCCATGTGCCACTTTCAGGTCTCCTCACACTGCTGGTGTGTAGAATTTTTTGACATAGGGTGCAGGCAGATTACGGGCCTCACATAGCTGCTGCCAGGCCCCTAATCTGCCATGGGCCCCTATATACCGCCTCCTCATGCTGCTGCCAAGTCTAGAGTCTGTCATGGGTCCCTGTACGGCCTCCCATTGCTGCTGTCTCCATCGCCACACTCTGCTGCCATGTGCCACTTTCAGGTCTCCTCACACTGCTGGTGTGTAGAATTTTTTGACATAGGGTGCTGGCAGATTATGGGCCTCCTATAGCTGCTGCCAGGCCCCTAATCTGCCATAGGCCCCTATATACCGCCTCCTCATGCTGCTGCCAGGTCCAGAGTCTCTCATGGGTCCCTGTACGGCCTCCCATTGCTGCTGTCTCCATCGCCACACTCTGCCATGTGCCACTTTCAGGTCTCCTCACACACTGCTGGTGTGTAGAATTTTTTGACATAGGGTGCTGGCAGATTATGGGCCTCCTATAGCTGCTGCCAGGCCCCTAATCTGCCATAGGCCCCTATATACCGCTTCCTCATGCTGCTGCCAGGTCCAGAGTCTCTCATGGGTCCCTGTACGGCCTCCCATTGCTGCTGTCTCCATCGCCACACTCTGCCATGTGCCACTTTCAGGTCTCCTCACACACTGCTGGTGTGTTACATTTTTTGACATAGGGTGCAGGCAGATTACGGGCCTCACATAGCTGCTGCCAGGCCCCTAATCTGCCATGGGCCCCTATATACCGCCTCCTCATGCTGCTGCCAAGTCCAGAGTCTGTCATGGGTCCCTGTATGGCCTCCCATTGCTGCTGTCTCCATCGCCACACTCTGCTGCCATGTGCCACTTTCAGGTCTCTTCACACTGCTGGTGTGTTAAATTTTTTGACATAGGGTGCAGGCAGATTACGGGCCTCACATAGCTGCTGCCAGGCCCCTAATCTGCCATGGGCCCCTATATACCGCCTCCTCATGCTGCTGCCAAGTCTAGAGTCTGTCATGGGTCCCTGTACGGCCTCCCATTGCTGCTGTCTCCATCGCCACACTCTGCTGCCATGTGCCACTTTCAGGTCTCCTCACACTGCTGGTGTGTAGAATTTTTTGACATAGGGTGCAGGCAGATTACGGGCCTCACATAGCTGCTGCCAGGCCCCTAATCTGCCATGGGCCCCTATATACCGCCTCCTCATGCTGCTGCCAAGTCTAGAGTCTGTCATGGGTCCCTGTACGGCCTCCCATTGCTGCTGTCTCCATCGCCACACTCTGCTGCCATGTGCCACTTTCAGGTCTCCTCACACTGCTGGTGTGTAGAATTTTTTGACATAGGGTGCTGGCAGATTATGGGCCTCCTATAGCTGCTGCCAGGCCCCTAATCTGCCATAGGCCCCTATATACCGCCTCCTCATGCTGCTGCCAGGTCCAGAGTCTCTCATGGGTCCCTGTACGGCCTCCCATTGCTGCTGTCTCCATCGCCACACTCTGCCATGTGCCACTTTCAGGTCTCCTCACACACTGCTGGTGTGTTACATTTTTTGACATAGGGTGCAGGCAGATTACGGGCCTCACATAGCTGCTGCCAGGCCCCTAATCTGCCATGGGCCCCTATATACCGCCTCCTCATGCTGCTGCCAAGTCCAGAGTCTGTCATGGGTCCCTGTATGGCCTCCCATTGCTGCTGTCTCCATCGCCACACTCTGCTGCCATGTGCCACTTTCAGGTCTCTTCACACTGCTGGTGTGTTAAATTTTTTGACATAGGGTGCAGGCAGATTACGGGCCTCACATAGCTGCTGCCAGGCCCCTAATCTGCCATGGGCCCCTATATACCGCCTCCTCATGCTGCTGCCAAGTCCAGAGTCTCTCATGGGTCCCTGTACGGCCTCCCATTGCTGCTGTCTCCATCGCCACACTCTGCTGCCATGTGCCACTTTCAGGTCTCTTCACACTGCTGGTGTGTTAAATTTTTTGACATAGGGTGCAGGCAGATTACGGGCCTCACATAGCTGCTGCCAGACATGTAATCTGCCATGGGCCCCCGTACCGACTCCTCATGCTGTGACGTTGCAACAAGGTGGAATTCAACCCTACATATGTTAGACCGCCTTAACGAACAGCTAAAGGCCATCACAGATTTCCTGATGTTAAAAGCGGATAAAGGTACTCCCTGTGTAACTTAGATGTCAGCCATTGGCAGCTCATGTGTGACACCTGCGCTTGCTCAGGCCCTTTGAGGAGGCCACGCTATTCGTGAGTCGGCAGGACTATGGGATGAATGAGGTCAAATCGGCCATGGGCCCCCGTACCGCCTGTTCACGCTGATGCTGGTCCCACAGTGTGACCTGGGTCCCTGTACGGCCTTCCATTGCTTCCACTCTGCCATGTGCCACTTTGAAATCTCCTCACACTCCTGCGGTTGTCCATTTTGTCATAGGTTGCTGGCAGATTACAGGCCTTCCATAGGTGCCACCAAGCCCCATATCGGCCATGGGCCCCCGTACCGCCTGGTCACGCTGCTGCTGGGCCCATAGTGTGACCTGGGTCCCTGTACCGCCTCCCATTGCTCCCACTCTGCCATGTGCCACTTTCAGGTCTCCTCACGCTCCTGCTGGTTTCCATTTTGTCATAGGTTGCTGTATGGCCTCCCATTGCTGCTGCCTCCACCGCCACACTGTGGCTCCAAACACTGGTTTTGGCCCCGTGACTGGCCAAAGGAGTGAAGTGTGCAGTGATTCTAAGATCGACGGCACTCATCTGCATGTCATACTGACAGACAGTATTATTTCTCTTCCCCAGCAGACTCCAAGGGCATTTAAATTAAAGGTACAGTGTTCTGCACTAATATTAAGTCTCTCTGAAGCCTAGAAACACCCTTTTTTAAGTTAAATTCACAGCGAATTTATTCGACTCGAATCGAATATTGTCCACGAATTCGCCGAATCAGTCGAATCGAATTTTTCATTTCTTCGCTCATCTCTAGTTATAAACTAATTTGGGTTATTTTTCTTTACTAAAAAGATAACTGAACACATTTTGGACAAGATTTATGAAGAAAGATTATTTATTTGCAAAATTGTATAAGAAAAACACTTTTTTTCAAAATGTTTTGACTTTTTCATTTATATAGCAAAAAAAAAATAAAAAACCCAGTGGTGAATAAATACCACCAAAATAAAGTTTTATCTGTCTCAAAAAAATGCTAAAACATTCATATGGGTACAATGTTGCATGACCACGCAATTGTCATTCAAAGTGTGACAGCACTGAAAGCTGAAAATTGCCTGGACAAGAAGGGGGTAAAAGTGTCCAGACATGAAGTGGTTAATGCTATTATATAATTAGTGTTCTGGTGAGTGCACATCCATATAAGGTGGTGGATTCCCATGTCGGATCATGAGCACTCTTGAGCATCCCAGCTGGCATTGCTGCACTTTGTAGTTCCATTAACACCGGGCATTGCTGTGACCTGTAGTGCCATGAACTATGTATAATCACCATTATTGCTAAATAAGCACACATATATCACTTGGCACTTCTGTGACCTGCACTGCCACGGACTATGCACTATTTATATTCAGAATTTTAGAGTTTTTTTTGATTTTATGATTCAATGTGATCTGAGACGTTTTGCTTGATTTATTTCACTGGAATATTGTATGAACACTTCTATTCACATAAGCACTTTATGACTGCATTTGTCACTTATGCTTTAGCGCTGCACTTACATGTGAATTGATTACTGTGGGCTTGTTACCTTGCCTTTTGTGCTAGCAGCTACCATATTATCTGTGCTCGCCTCATATCTTGTGTTCTACAGGTGAAACTCAAAAAATTAGAATATCGTGCAAAAGTTCATTTATTTCAGTAATGCAACTTAAAAGGTGAAACTAATATATGAGATAGACTCATTAAATGCAAAGCAAGATAGTTCAAGCCGTGATTTGTCATAATTGTGATGATTATGGCTTACAGCTCATGAAAACCCCAAATCCACAATCTCAGAAAATTAGAATATTGTGAAAAGGTGTAATATTTTCAGCTCAAAGTGTCCCACTCTAATCAGATAATTAAGCCATAACACCTGCAAAGGGTTCCTGAGCCTTTTAATGGTCTCTCAGTCTGGTTCAGTAGGAATCACAATCATGGAAAAAACTGCTGACCTGACAGTTGTGCAGAAAACCATCATTGACACCCTCTATAAGGAGGGAAAGCCTCAAAAGGTAATTGCAAAAGAAGTTGGATGTTCCCAAAGTGCTGTATCAAAGCACATTAATAGAAAGTTATGTGGAAGGGAAAAGTGTAGAAGAAAAAGGTGCACAAGCAGCAGGGATGACCGCAGCCTGGAGAGGATTGTCAGGAAAAGGCCATTCAAAAGTGTTGGGGACTTTCACAAGGAGTGGACTGAGGCTGGAGTCAGTGCATCAAGAGCCACCACACACAGATGGATCCTGGACATGGGCTTCAAATGTCGTATTCATCTTGCCAAGCCGCTCCTGAACAACAAACAATGTCAGAAGCATCTTACCTGGGCTAAAGAAAAACAGACCTGGTCTGTTGCTCAGTGGTCCAAAGTCCTCTTTTCTGATGAGAGCAACTTTTGCATCTCATTTGGAAACCAAGGACCCAGAGTATGGAGGAAGAATGGAGAGGCACACACTGCAAGATGCTTGAAGTCCAGTGTGAAGTTTCCACAGTCTGTCTTGATTTGGGGAGCCATGTCATCTGCTGGTGTTGGTCCACTGTGCTTCATTAAGTCCAGGGTCAACGCAGCCGTCTACCAGGAGATTTTGGAGCACTTCATGCTTCCTTCCACAGATGAGCTTTATGGGGATGCTGACTTCATTTTCCAGCAGGACTTGGCACCTGCCCACACTGCCAAAAGTACCAAAACCTGGTTCAATGACCGTGGGATTACTGTGCTTGATTGGCCAGCAAACTCGCCTGACCTGAACCCCATAGAGAATCTATGGGGCATTGCCAAGAGAAAGATGAGAGACATGAGACTGAACAATGCAGAAGAGCTGAAGGCCGCTATTGAAGCATCCTGATCTTCCATAACACATCAGCAGTGCCACAGGCTGATAGCTTCCATGCCACGCCGCATTGAGGCAGTAATTGCTGCAAAAGGGGCCCAAACCAAGTACTGAGTACATATGCATGCTTATACTTTTCAGAGGTCCGATATTGTTCTATGTACAATCCTTGTTTTATTGATTGCATGTAATATTCTAATTTTCTGAGATTGTGGATTTGGGGTTTTCATGAGCTGTAAGCCGTAATCATCACAATTATGACAAATCACGGCTTGAACTATCTTGCTTTGCATGTAATGAGTCTATCTCATATATTAGTTTCACCTTTTAAGTTGCATTACTGAAATAAATTAACTTTTGCACGATATTCTAATTTTTCGAGTTTCACCTGTATCTCTGTGTATAAAATATGCATACATGGAATTCATCATTAAAGTTTACTGGATCCTTTTTTCTTGTATTTACTGCTGTGTATTCCTGTGTTGTCTGACCATCTTTTTTCCTTCTGCCTTCAATACATTGCTTCTCAATAATTTTTACTTGTATCTATTTGTGTTACAAACATTTTTGGTTTCTTGGGCTTCAACCTCACCATAGTTTTCATCATCAAACAACAAATTTCTTTTAATGTCATAACCCAAAGGACTGTTTGCTGCATGTCATTGCTCTTTGAATTATGTTATAAAAGGGCAACTCTAAGTAAAAAGTAAAGAACATCACTGAATTTCTAATGCTTTTCAAGGAATATTGAATCTGTGTTTTAATGAGAAGACTTACTGTGGGATTTTGAATTTTATAATACCCAATATGCCCAAAGTCAACGGGTTTCTTATAGGAACTCTGGGCATACCATATTGTCTTATCACGGGGGTCTGATTTATTCAACCTCATTCTCCAGTATACATGGAATGTGGCCAGTGTTAAAACATACCCCAAAAGTGGGTAATGTTTGATCAAGGATGACACTGGGCTGCATTTAACACAGGATTTAAATTCATGGATATTCGGAGTATGATGATTCTGGCAGCTAAAGGGATTTATCTGTTTATGGCAGAATGGGGATCAGAGCCCTTAGCAGGAAAGCTGTTCCCCTGAGTCAGTTAAAATGCCAAACTTTCATGTTTAACTCGTGAGAGTCTTTTATTAAATTTGTGTTTGGCTTGCATAATCATTTTCATATCCCAACGGTATTATGCTGCATATACGTATACACATACATACTGAATTAAATGGCAACTGTACTTTAAAACCATCAGAAGTCTTTGAATATATTCAAGGATACCATGTACCATGGAAAGCTTCTGTCTTTCTTCCACTATGCTTAAAGAGCAATCACCACAAACCCAGGAATGTGTAAACAATTTTTTCTTATAACATTTTTTTTCCTTCTCCTTTTGTTACCATTCTTATTTCTTTGTATTAATCTGTATATTTGTTTATATATTGATGAGCTGCTTTAGATTAAATTTGTATTCAGTAATTGATTTATTATTATTTATCATTTCTGCTTTTATATAAATAATTGATTGAAGACACACATCATATATGGATTATTTAATATTATATTTTATATTTTTATACTTTTAGATCTAGACCTCTGAATTACCTCTTTTTTATATAATTTTTATTATTGGATCATGACAACTATTGATTTTATGTGGAGTGGATGCATGGGATTGGCGTCTCCTCACACAGCCAGTGTTGTCTCTTACGGCCGGTCTCGTTCAGTGTGCTGTGCCTAACTACCAGGGGTCAACCCCCTCGACCCACTATTTATTATTATTATTCAGGATTTATATAGTTCCAACAGTTTGCACAGTGCTTTACACTATATAGGGAAACAATACAGCAGAACTTCAATTTAATACAAGAGGGTTTGGAGGGCCCTGCTCCTGGGAGCTTACAATCTAATATACAGTATATGTTCCCTATAGTTAGTAGGTAGCCCAAGCAGTCAGGCTAATGAAGAGGCTGGACCACCTTAAAACACGTTGCAAAGGCACATGTGCCACTAGTGACATCAGGTGGAGGAGGTTCGGCTCACTCCACTTCCAGGTTCCGTACACCTTCTGCAGCAGTGCTGGGATCTGTGTTCTGTAGCTGCTTTCTGTAGTCTGGGTCCTGTCCATTCCCAATGCTGGTGGCCAAGGCTGGGTTTTTTCCATCTCCAGCTGACAATTCCTGTATCTACACTTCTCAAATGCCTAAAATAGCCACTTTTGTGAGTGCCTTTTTTTTTAATATATTCATATGATTTTACATATTACACTGTGGATTGGTTGTGCCTTGTTAGCTCTTTTCTTGTTGGACTAATGGAGTTCCTCCTCCTGATTTTTCAGCAGCAAAATTTTTATAGGTAGAATAGTTACTTTATAATTAGTTTTTGGGCTATCCAAATTTATATATGCATTGTGGTCTTATTTTATGCACATATTTTAGGTAAAGTTGAAACTTTTTTTATATTACATTCTTTCTAACCAATTGCATAAGCTCTCTCTGGGGTCAAGCACTGTTAATCCCATTACACAGATACAGAATAATTTCTTTGGTTACTTTGCAATAGTAATGGCTTGAAGAGATGATACATTTTTGGGAGCTGTTTTTCAGGACTCATTTTCCCCTGGGGCCTCTCCTTCCCCTGGGATGATGCCTGTACGAAGTACAGTGGCTCAGTTTGGGATGATTTTGTGAGTGTATTTAGACTCACAAAAATCTTGTGGATGAAGAGTGTCACGGAGCTGGGTAGAAGCTACTGCTGGACACTGTACAAAGGAGTCAATGCCCACAAGCCAAGGTATCTTTGTCTGTTATCAGAGGGTCAAGAGCCCAACTGATTAAAGAGAGACTCAAAAACAACTTGCACTGCACTTACAGTGTCATAGATCTGTCTGGCTACCCTTTACTTATACACTTACCAAGAGGCTGCTTTAAGTGATTACTTCTGTTATTATTGTTACTTCAGAGTATCCCAACTCCCTTTTTTGTGTCATTTTTTGGTATTCTGCACATCTGAACCTTCTGTCCTGGTAAGGAGTTCAGCAGTAAAAAGTAAAAACACTAAAGTAACTGGAACCTATTCATTGCTACTAATATGTTGGTATATTGTAGAGCCAAGTTACAGGGTGGGTTACCCATAGGCACAGTGGGGAAATGTAATTATTCTAGCATCTCCTTAGGTGGTCAGCACTACACAAGTCTGTACATGGGTCCTTTGTCTTTTTAGTCTTGGTCTGCAGGGAGTGTTGTATTGTACAGTTGATCAATGCAGACTGCAGACAAGGAGGATATAAACAATGCAGACAGAAGTAGGTGAGTATAATCACAAAGTTACTCTGTATCTCTTGATGTTTTAAAAGAGCTACTTTGTCCCTTTAAGAAATCTCTCTTGTTTTATATCTATATTAGATCTTTAAATATTTTTAAACAGCGCACTGGAACCCCCCCACACCTTTTTTCTTTATACAAACAAAATATTTATTTTTTTAAAAATGTATTTCAGGTACTTTTATAGTGCCATCAATTTACGCAGTGCTTTACATACTTATATTGTATATTCACATCAGTCCCTAACCCTCAAGGGGTGTACAACCTAAGGTCCCTAACTCACATTCATACATACACATACTAGGGCCAATTTACCTAACAGCATGTCTTTGGAGTGTGGGAGGAAACCAGAGTACCCAGAGGAAACCCACGCAAGTACAGGGAGAACAGGCTGTTGCTGTGATTCAAGCCAATGACCCTAGCACTGCCAGGCAGAAGTGCTAACCATTAAGCCACTGTGCTGCCCCATAGTAAACAATCATCCTTCCCTTAGCAGCTGGAGTCAATCTGTTCCCCTCACAGAAAGAAATGGTAATGATAGACGTGACCATTGCTCTCAAAATAATAAGTTCAATATTGTCTCTGTATAACCAAAGATCAGACGTCATATATCCATCAACTTCTTCCTGTGAATCCAATCTTCCCATACTGTGATCTCAAAAAATATATATACTGTATATAATATAGTGTAGCATGCTCAATACACCATTCCTCAAATCCTGACCAATGTGCTCACATTTATAATACAACAAATGTGGGTATCTGTTCACCAGTGTTCTTTATTCACCCTTCAAATACTTGCTGTATATCCAATTAATTATTCTCAGATTCACTTTGGCTCTGTGTCTCCTTGAGTCTGGTACCTCAATGATCGTCTCACATGAAGATCCATACGATTTCACCCAAAACACAAAATATCAATATAGTGCAATATTGTTTTCTAAAAGTCTCTCCCAGATAGAAAGCCCCTCACATTATAAAATATTAATAGTGCATTCCCATTAATACCCATAGAAGGATCCACCAAGTGTATAACTCCGCCAAAGACACTCTGAGCTCCTTACCGAACGTCCAATAAACTGTGCTTTTTAAGAGGTTATTCCACCTTTCTGCCTTCCTGCTCTTTGCCAGCATGACTTGTGTGAATGGTCCCCAAAAAATGGCACTGGTGGCACATGACAGGTTTCCTTTGACAGGAATTAGGAATAACAGCAGTGCTTGGCACCAGAGCAGGATCTAGGGGGGTGCTGGAGTGGGCAATGACCACCCTTATTTTAGCTGTGCCCCCCCAGGTCTCTGAGAGTGCATCCAATGGTCCATGAGTCAGCCTGATGCAGACAGTTGATGTAAGGGGGCACTCTGCTGGGAACAATTGATGTAAGGGAGACTCTGATGGGACACCTGATGTAAGGGGACACTTTGATGCAGATTCTGATGTAAGGGAGCACTCTGATTGGAACCCTGGTGTAAGGGTGAACTCTGATAGAAAGCCTGATGTAAAGAGGCACTCTGATAGGAACCCTGATGTAAGGGTTCTATGCCAGCCTAATACACACTAGTGTTTCCCAGGTTGTAACACTGTGACAGATTCCCAGTGACTCACACAGTGTTTACAATCTGCACCCTGACTTTTTTTTACTGCATTCCCAGATCAGATAGGCTAGATCCGGTCCTGCTTGGCACACTTGGGAACCTGGGAGGGGTATGTGGTCTGGGGAGGGAGGTATAATGATAGAGAAAAGGACTTATGGAGGTTAAATCCAGTTCTGAGTAGAAGATCACAACAGAAACAAAAAAGTTTACAACACTAGTCAAGGACATCATACCATCTGCTCTACCATGGCAAGCAAACAGTTGAAGTGTTGGGTTTTTGCCCTTGGTAACTTCAAGAGCATGTCTTTTTTTTTCATTAAAATTCTCATACAAAAAAAGCCTTTGGGGAATTGTGAAAAAGTTGGTGCATGTTCTTAATTTGCAGATCAGCAGAGAACTATAGTGAACTAGAAACAAATATAGTACATTAGAAAAAACATTTTTCATGGGAAAAATAAGGCTTGCAACAAAGCAGTCGCATGACCTCTTGAACTGGACTTTAACGAGTTGAAGGAACCAGTTTCACACTTGTAAATAATTCAGGCAATAGTAAGCTGAACAACACCCTTGAGACTGCAGAATATTGGAGAAAGTGTGTGTCAACATGTTATTCTTCATGGCAACATTGCATGTGTGAAATTTAAAATTGTGGAACTTGCAAATAATAGGAACAGTTCCAGAAACAAATGGCTCTTTAGCAGTTTATTCACTACATTTCTTAGACGCTACCCTATCAATGAAAAGGGATTATATAGGCTATGTCAAAATGTAAGACAAAATTAGATAGCTGCTTTGTGGAACTATATTGACATAGTTTATCATTGTTGTATTGTTGAATTTTTGTTACAATCTCACTGGATGCCAAAAAAATCTTAAAAACCAGGTTGGGTAGGTAACAGAGAAAATGACTCCCATGAGATTACTAAGGATTATTGTTACAGACATAGATTTTTATTTTTCATCATTATTGCCAGTTTTAATAATATTTTTACACCTATCGGTCATGGGGATTCTGACAAAGATACATTGTAGCAATCATTCAGAGGGAAGCTGCAGGAAGACATTGAGTTGTTTGCAGAGAATTAATCAACACAGAGGGCAACAGCGAACTTCTCCAGTATATTATTTACTGTCTGTTTTTTTTTTAACAAGGGGCTACAGGATCATACAAGAGTACATATCTGGACACAGGATACAAAATGGGGATCAAGATATAAGTAAGTGAGGGGGGGGGGGGCTTTATGTACTCAAGGTTTCAGTAAGGGGGCCTGGCAACATTTAAAGTGTTACTAAACCCAGGACCCTGCATTCACTATATCTGGTCTCCCACAGTACATAGAACATGGAAATGCAATTATTTTAGTAAATACAAACTGCTAAATACTTTTTCTCATCGGCAGTCTTGGGACTTCTATCAGTGTCCAGTCGAGCACATATTAAAGCTTGTAGGAGGAGTTTTTATTCTGCACTAGGAGGAAGCAGGACCCCTGACCTTTGTCTGGACAGTGCTGATTGGCCCTGTGCTGATCACATGCACTCTCCCAAGAGAAACAAAAAAAGATCTCTAGCAGTACACACCAAACTGAGCATGTGCAGAGTGAATCCACAAGATATGTCTTATCAGGAGGTAAGAGGGCGGCACTGGAAGAAGGGGAGGATCAGAGAAGCCAGGATCAAACAACAATTTTACACAATGCAGAGGATTAACCCCTTAGCTTCCACAGTAATTATAGCAGGCATGCTTTACTTCATATACAGACTGATTTTACTGTTGTGATTTTAGCAACACTTTAAGGTAAAGCATCAATGTAAAAATGTGAGTTTTGAAGTACGGTAGGTCCTCACCAAGAGAGTAATCCTCAGGCCTTTACCAAGGCAAGAAAGATGTATACCAAGAGTAAAAGACCCAAAAGATAGAGATAAGCTAAGAAGGAAAATGTCTGCAGAGTTGGGATAGTAGAGAAAAGGGAAGGGGGGGTGATCAAGAGTTGGAGTTGGAGCAGTATGAACACCTACACTTGAAGCGACTTCCTGAACCTCAATGTATAGCGGGTTACCCCAGTACATCTTAAATCATGTCCAGTGGATACAGCTTGTAATTTTTTCTGATTTTATTTGGGCCTATTCTGCTGAATTTGTCATTGGGCAGCACAGTGGTTTCATGGTAAGCACTTCTGCCTTTCAGCACTAGGGTCCTAAATTTGCATCCCAATCAGGATACTACCTGCATGAAGTTTGTATGTTCTCCCTGTGCTTGTGTGGGTTTCCTCCAGGTGCCACACTCTAAGGACATGCTGGTAGGTTAATTGTCTCCTGTCTAAATTAGCCCCAGTATGTATACTGGTGTTCTTTTGCTGCACTTTTCCAGAGTTACAAAAGTACATAAAAACTATTCCCCATAAAATCCTAGGTAACTGCTCACACTGCATGTGCTCTGCGTTTTGAAAAGCCCCATATGCTGCATCTTTGGTGTCATTTTATAAAGCACACCAAAAAGGCACCTTCCACTGTCAATCAATAGGAGTGCATCAAAAACGCATTGGTGTGAAAGGGCTCTTAAACTGCACAAAATCACATCAGTGGAAAGGGTCCTAAGTATGCATGTGAGATGGGGACCTTAGATTGTAAGCTCCTTGAGGACAAGGACTGTTGTGAATGTACACTGCATAAACTGTTGGCCCTATATATATAACTGTAGTAAATAAATACATTGTTCCTTTATTTTCTTTGTGCCATTAGTGAATAAAAGCCTGTAGACACTTTCACAGAAATGAAGAGATTGCAGATTTAGATTAATGTTGAAGAAGTGAAGTTCTGCACTTGAGACCAACACAGTGATATACAGTCTAATTGTCCTTCCTAAGACTGACTTATCAGACCTCAGTAGGCAAGTTCACAAGGCCGATCTCATTATTTAATAACTGACAAATGCAAGTCATACATGCTGCGCAGATCATTTACACTCAGGTTCCCTGGTCCTGATCATTAGCCATCACCAGAACAGAAAGCCAGGGGAAATTTCTCCATCTTAACCACTTCAATACCGGGCACTTTCATCCCCTTCCTGCCCAGGCTAATTTTCAGCTTTCAGTGCTGTCACACTTTGAATGGCAATTCTACGGTCATGCAACACTGTACCCAAAATACTTTTTTATCATTTTGTTCACACAAAGAGAGCTTTCTTTTGGTGGTATTTAATCACCACTGGGTTTTACATTTTTTAACATACTTTTACCAGAGCAATACAGTGTTACCATAGTAACATTGTACTATTCTGGAGAAGTGATTAGGAATATTTTTTTCCCATTATGATTGCTTGTAATAGTGAATGAAATCGATTCATTCAGTGTGTTTTGGTGTGATTAGCTGTGATTAGCCACAGCAAATCACTTCGTACAAATGAGCTGTGATTGGCCTTGTCTGTACCATGTGATCACTATGACCAATCACAGCGAGCAACACAATAGTACACAATGGATGGCATGAACAAAGCCATCCGTTGTGTAGAATTGTCATGTGATCTGCTGTGATTGGTCACAGCGATCACATGGTACCAGCATGGTACAGTGATCTGTCATTGGCTGTATCCGGTGGACACATTATGTGACAGATCATGCCTCATTGCGGCCTGTGGCACCTGCGCGAGGTGAGTTCTGGGAAGGACATTATATGACGCGTACCCAGAATGAGAGAGCTCCTGCCCAGCCATCATTTGTCTATAGGCTGGGTGGGATCTAGTTAAACAGTTATTCATTTACCTGGGAGATTTCCTTGCCTGCTTTTCTTCACTTCTTAACCTCTTGCCGTCCGCCTGCTGTTTATAAACGGCAGGGCGGTGGCAGTCCAGGGGCGGGTTGCCGTTCCTAAACGGCACCCGCCTTTTCTAGCTGTGCGCGCTCCCAGGGAGCGCGCACCACCGCGATCCGGTGCCCGCTGTGTCCTCCGGACACAGTGAAACACCGATCGTCGGACGTTACCTCTGTACGAGGTCCCGATCATGTGATCACTGATTGGCGAATCAGTGATCACATGCAAAGTAGTAAGCAAGAGGTCACTGCTTACTACGTGTGAAATCTGTGAATGATCACAGAGGTCACATGGTACAAGGCTATTCACAACAGCCTTGTACCATGTGACAAGCTGTGACCAATCACAGCTCACTCAGTATTTCTCAATGACTGCAAGAATGCAGACAGAGAGAAAGAGAAATGATTGCTTTTACACCCTATATGGGTGTAAAAGCAATCAGTGTAAAAAAAAAAAAAAAAAATCTTCATTACCCCCCACAAGTAGTACAGTGTCACCATGGTGACACTGTACTGCTAGGGTGACATTATGTAAAAAATAAAATAAAATAAAAAATAATAATATAAAAATAATAAAATAGAAATATGAAAAAAAAAATGTTTAAAAATTATATTTTTTGGTTATAAACTAATTTGGATTTTTTTTTTTACTAAAAAAATAACGGAATAAATTTTGGCCAAGATTTATGATGAAATATTATTTATTTGCAAAATTTTATTAAAAAAAACACTTTTTTTCAAAATTTTTGGACTTTTTCATTTACATAGTAAAAAAAAATAAAAATCCCAGCGGTGAATAAATACCACCAAAATAAAGCTTTATCTGTCTCAAAAAAATGGTAAAAAATTCATATGGGTACAGTGTTGCATGACCGCGCAATTGTCATTCAAAGTGTGATAGCGCTGAAAGCTGAAAATTGCCCTGGACAGGAAGGGGGTAAAAGTGTCCGGACAGGAAGTGGTTAAGGTTTATGTGACCTGCACTGCATAGACTGTCCAGGATAGCAAGTATGGGTAAGAAGAAAATGGATATCACAGAACAAGGACAATTCGAGAAAGTCCTAATGCCAATTTGCTGGTGGTAATTCCCTTAAGAACTATCTGCATTTAATTCAAGCAAGCATTTGCACCAGTGTAGGTAACATTACCAACAGATGCGAGAAATTCAGGTAGTTCTTACTACCGCCACTTTAAGAATCCATTGCTATGGCAGCAACAACATCTTAAAGAATTACGGCCAAGTTCTCAGATTAGGAAACTGATAGTTTTAAGACCGACTCTGAACTGGCATACAGAGGTACTCCAGTACTCAGAGTGGGGCATGTCTGTGCTGGGAAGTTGTCATGTATGTGACAGCATCCCACACTTAAGCCCTGGTTCACCCCCGGTATGACTTCTGGTGCGACCAGGGGCGGACTGACCATTCGAACACTCGGCAGGGCCCAGGGTCAGTAGGGGGCCCCATGAGATTCCCCTGGTACCTTTCATTGGCTTTTTCATAGGCTTTTTTGGGTGTGGGCGAGGACACAGGGGCCCCATGATCCCCTATTTCCCGGGGGCCCCATGAGTTGCCAGTCCACCCCTGGGTGCAACATGCGTTTTACAAATCGTACCTGAAGTCACATCTAATGTCTTTTGATGACACTGTCTAAATCAGTGCGATTTGAAGTAACGCGATTTGAAAAATAGTTCCTACTGTTTTTTTCCAATTTCATTCACTTGCATTGACTTCTGTTAAATGAAGTCGCAAGCCGCAGTGAATTCGAAGGTACAAATCGCTCTGATCTACAGCTATGAAATTGTCAGATTCAGTCAGATTCAGTGTGAACCAGGGCTTACTGTCCTGTTAATTGTTGGCCAGGGAAGCAGCTAAATGTAAATAAAGAGGTCGGGGTTACAGGTGATGTCATTACCCAAATATGGCAATTCCCCTATTTGGGAAATAACTCATCTCTGGTTGGGTAGATCCTGATGGGGAACTTAGAGACTAGTTCTCCATCAGGTCCACCTTGCTGTTGATTGACAGCACAGCAGTGGGTGGGTCAATGGTCCCTATTCAGTCCATTTTTGAATCTGCCCACTGCACTGTCAATCAGAATCAAGGCAGACCTGATGTGGAACTAGTCTCTCAGTTTCCTATCAGCCTCCTTGATGTGCCAAAGAGGTGGGGGGCACACTGAGGAAGGAGTGTCCAATATGGACACTCCAACCTTAATGCAAGCACCAGCAGATTTATGAACTTGTCTCTGCCGGGTATATAAATCAGGTGTCAGCACAGGCACTTTTAGTATTGCGCTCCAACGGAATTCTAAAGGTTGTCTGTGATACCCTTTATGAATTTCCCAGAATGTGTTATATGAAAGTATGTTATAAGGCTGCACTAATGATGAACAGAAGGACCCATTCACACCATCGTGTTGTATCTGCACTCAAACACATGTTCACTGTGACCAAAATGTGCAGAGAAAATACTTCCTAATATAATCTATGAAGCTTTTTACATCGGTGCATTACATTACAGTACAGCGCTGTTGATTTTTCAGAGATCCTACCTGGTGAATCATATATGCACTTTTTGGAAAAATGTGTTAAAATATAGTCAATGGTAATGTACTAACAATGTAAAATACACTAAAAACATACAGTACATTTTAACCAACCAAATTAAAAGAACACCATGTGTTTAACAAAATGCATTTTCATTTTCTAACACAATGGTGTAAAAGGGCCATAGGGGTGAATTATCTGTGGAGGTAATGATGGCAAATTCAATAACTAAATTTAAAATGGATTGGAAGCCTTCCACTTAATGAATGGAGTAAATTAGTATAGGGAGACACAATGACTGTGCAAGGAATTGATTTGCCAGTCACATTTCATTCAGGCATATTTTCTTCTGTTATAATAGTATTAGAATACATTTGCTATATTATTTCAATAAAAAATTAAAACAAAGTGCAGTAAGCCAACCTCATAATATCAGAAGTCGGTTTTCATTGTTCTAAGTCTTCTAAATAAGATAAGAAATATGATTTTGGGTGAATGCACATGGCATATAGTAATTACCTTCTGCACTTATTGATTAGTTTTATTGGGTCAGGGGAGTTTTGAGTACTATTTAGCCCCTTGCAAAACAAACACATAATTTATGAAAAGCTGACCTAATCAATGTCTTTTTTCATACTGTGTGTTGATATGTGATAATTGTAAAAAATAGATGTGAAGCCTAAATGAATGATAATTAGTTTATCAAAGCTATGTATATCATAAACAATTGTCCTTTAATAAAATAATTGTTTTCACATTTTTTCATCCTTTGTTGTATTTCAGAGCTGCTGATCTCATGCAGCCTCTTTGCAGCCATTGCCTGTCCACATACATTCTAGGGATGGCTGCATGGTGTTTCTAAGGACAGCGTTCCTGATGGTGACAACAGTGGGCCATGCCTATAATGTGTATTGAAACCCCTTTGACAGGGTTACAATTCAGGAATATGATTGGAAGAGTGCCTGAACAAGGACGTTCATAGCAGAATCACCAGATAATATTTTATTTAAAATTGCATATTTACCAATATTGAAAAACAACTTTTGAAATTAATATGATATTAAATGTAGCATTACCCCCGCAGGAGTCACTTCGTAGTTTGGGTTCTCTGTTCTACGTCACAACTCCAAGAACAACCTCGGTCCCTCTGACACACGTTAAATTAAAGTTAATGCAAGCACTTATAAAAACACGAGTATAGATACTGAACCTTTGGCTGTGAATTAGTACCAGGAAATAAACACGAGACTATCTAGTGGTACTGTAAATGAATTCAAAAATTTGGTACGGGTTAGAATAAATAGTGATTTGAGCATAAATGAACACACACAAGGTAGGTTACGACACAGTCCATTAGACAGTATAATCGCTATGCCAGGTTAACTTAGAGTACAGTTCTGTACCGCTAAACTGAAATTAACTCATGAATCAGCAAAGTCAGCAATAAACAGTGCATATAGGCATTAACTACAAATGTGAACAATAATAATATAACCAATCGAGAGTGCACTCTAGGAGGATGGCTAGGATATGGTGCAATGTCCCCTGAGAGGTATCCCTTAGCATAAGTAATAGGTGAAGGTCTCTGTGTAGCAGCTGTAAAGGGACAGCCTTTAGTCTTAACTCTTCAGCTGGCTAGCGTTGGGATCCAATTGCACCACTGGTGCATATGAGAATAGTCCCAGTCAAGCCTTCAGGCAAAAATTAGGCTGCTAGATAGCTGTATGGTCAGTTACTAAGGGGCTCAGTCACTTTCTCTAGCAGCAGATAGTAAATCCCCACAGCAGCAGCTCACCAATTCCAGCAATATTGCAGCTCACCATCTGGCCACACACAGCAATTAGTCAGATCTCTGCTCTGCACCTAGTTGACTCTGTTTGTTAGCATCCCCAAACTCAGCACTCTGGATCCCACTCAGGCCACTGATCTTCAGCATTGGAGGTGCAAGCTGGACAGAGATGTGCACACAGGAAGCTGTGTTCTGTACAGCATTGGAAAATGCTGCTCTCTCCACTCCTCCTGGCAATCCCATTTCTGGGGAATGTAGTTCAAAAAGCTCTTCATTGCACAGTAGAATCTCTCCTCAGGACTACAGTTCCCACAGTGCATTGCTGCCTGACTCAATTAGTTGAATACTTCATGCTCAGCAGCTTCCTCCCCTTGCTGAGATAGGTGTTAACTAGTTCGGCACTGCAGAGCAGCAGCTACAGAGAGCAATTGCAGCCAGTGTTTCTCTCAATCTCCATTCTTAGCCAAACACCTAGCTACATAAACCCTCAATTTTTAATCTCGTTCAGCAGAATAACTAATCACTTATTGAGTATGCATGTCTTCGTCTTTTATTCCTGGCCTAAGTCCCTGTTTTGTCTATTGCCATGACATCTGCTGCAGGTTTCTTGTTTTAGGGTGCCCGCTTTCTGTTACAGTGTTCTGTGGTCACCCTTGCATGCAGGGACAAGAGCTGCACCTATCGAAACACACAGCCCAATAGCCTAGGATGGCAAGGCACTCCCCTGTTCCCCCTCTATCCTTCTAAAAGCTAACAGACTGACACAAACCTGCACTGTCCACTTGTAAGCTTGTGGGGTAGTAGACAGGTGGTACCTCTGCCATGTTCTCCTCCTCGTTGGGCACCAAGTGTTGGTCACACCAAGGCCTACCCCGGGGTGAGTTCTTTTGGGCTACGCTGGGCTATGCTAGACACTATGTACAGGTCACTATCCTGCACATAGGGTACCTTTACTTGAACAGATGACTGAACTTTAGTTAAAGCGGTTGTAAAGGCTCAAGGTTTCTTACTTTCATGCATTCTATGCATGAAGGTAAAAAACATTCTGTGTGCAGCAGTGCCCCCAGCCCCTTCAATACTTATCTGAGCCTCATGGCAATCCAGCAATGTGCACAACAGCCTCTTCCTCCTCATTGGCTAAGACTGTTGTCAATCACAGCCAGTCAGCCAATCAGGAGAGAGGGGTGCAGGGCCAAGCCACTACTCCATGTGTGAATGGACACACGGAGCAGCAGATGCCCCCATAGCAGGCTGCTCACTGTGAGGGCACCCGAGAGAAAGGAGGAACCAGGAGGGCCAGCAAGAGACCCAAGAAGAAGAGGACCCAGTCTGCTCTGTGCAAAACCAAAGCACACAGCAGGTAAGTATAGATATGTTTGTCATTTTATAAAAATTAAAAAAAAAACCTTTAGTATCGCTTTAGCTCTCTAGATGTGATTATACACTATTAATGTTACATGTTGCATTTAGAAGGGACATGCAGAGCCTTTGCCCGCTCCACCTGTCCAGCGTACCTCTGCTACCTCTCTCCCAGAGGGTCCTGCTGTGCACCTAGCACGGACTCCAGGCCAGGGACCTCTGCTATGGGAGACAGACTGTCAAAGAGAGAGTGCCAACAACAACTCCTCCTGCTATTCCACTTGCCACAGGCACACACTTAGGACTGCTTGTTAAACCTTTGTTACTCTGTGTTAACTCTTAAGGAGCTGTCTTCATACCCCATTGTGTTTGAACTGACCTGAGCTGTAGACTAAATGTACCGGTTACTTGCATTGTACCCCTTTATTAGCTTCAGACCAGGCAAAGACATAGTTTCTTGCCACAAAAATTAATAAAGGCAATAGTCTTTCCCTAACCTAATCCCTAACTATGGCTTGTGGCTGCCCCAGCATACCTGCACAGGAAAGAGTCCATTTTTGTTAAAGTCCAAGGTGGCAGTATCCACAGTTGGTATCTGCAGGGTGGACTGCAGGTCCCAGCAATCCCCCTACGCTGAGGAAGGCTCCTGAAGCCAGATGTTCATTAGTGGACACTCCGGACACTGGATGTTGCAGGAGGCAGGACAGACTCAGCAGTGAGAACAGGAATGGCAGCAGCAGAAAGAGCCCCAGGATATGGACACCTGTCCCTTTTAAAATCTTACAGGACCAGTGGGTCGGACCCAAGAAACCTGCCAGGAAAAATACGAGAAACACAATCAACTCTACCCATTCTGTGTGGGGCAGCACCTACCTAGGCTGAAATAGACAGCCTGCCTACACATTGTCCACTCTTTCCTATGAAGACTGGCTTTCAGAAAAACAGCACTGAAAGTTTAGAAGCAGCACTGAGAGTGTAGGATCAGCACTGAGAGTTGCAAACTGCATTTTCTGGGTTAAGAAGGTACACCTGTTCAATTGCTTGGTAACACAAATTGCTAATCAGAATGGGAAAAAAGAGGGATTTAACTTGACTTTGAATGTGGCATGGTTGTTGGTGCCAGATGGGCTGGTCTGAGTATTTCAAAAACTGCTGATCTACTGGGATTTTCACACACAACCATCTCTAGGGTTTACTGAGAATGAGAAAATATCCAGTAAGCAGCAGTTGTGTGGACGAAAATGCCTTGTTCATGTCAGAAGTCAGAGGAGAATGGGCAGACTGGTTGCCGCAACATTCAGATGGTAGGGTCAGAATTTGGTGTAACCAATATGAAAGCATGGATCCATCCTACCTTGTATCAACGGTTCAGGCTAGTGATGGTGGTCTAATGGTATGGGAGATATTTTCTTGGTACTAGCAAGGTGTAACTAATAAAGTGCCTGGTGAGTGTACAGTAGGTAGTACTTTATCCTATATACAGAGTAATCTCTTGCAAAAAGATCAAGCAAGCTTTTCAAATGTGCTTCTTTGTGGTATGGTTTTGTGCTGGGCAACCTCCCTCTCCTGTTTTGAGTTTTGAAATAATGGAGTAATGGTCCAGTGTTTTGAATGCTGCATAGCAATGGGGGGAAAATATATAATTGTGTAACATCAATTGATCTGAAATAGAATTAAAAATTTGGGGATAAATGTAGGTCTCCCTTACCAACAATAAAACATGGAGTAGCTTTAAGCGAGGAAGCTGGTAATCTGCATCTTGTACCTGACTGATTTATAGCCCTACAGCAGAAGACAGCAGTGGCCTGGGCTTAGAGGAAGACATAAAGGAGACTGCAATTACAGAGGAGCAGATCAATACAGGACGTTCCAGTCTGCCAGATGGGGGCTGAAGTGTCACTCCTGCAGGATCAGCAGCAGACCTTGGTGTCAGGAAGATTAGCACAATCACAGGGAGGAAGGATTATAGGAGTCCTGAGCTGCAAGTTAAATGCAGAACAAAGACATTTAGACTGCTAGGCTAAAATAAATAGTTATGCCAGTTTTGATGGAAGAAGTGTATACAAAGGTAAATGGCAATATGTAAACCCTCCATGACCAGCTTAATCATGCATATATGCAGAGGCTCCCCAATGGGGCATACCATGTATGTAGCCAGTTAAGTTTGGAAGAAGGGCTGGAGATGGTTTTTGGGGGAGGTAGCCATTTCCTGACCAATGTTGTACCTTTGTGAATGGATTGATCACAGTCTACATCCCTAAGCTTTTTATTACACTTATTATTCCAGCGCTGTCTTCTACAATCTAAAGTTCGGTGATGTCTTTGGTTCTGTGCCACCATCTTGGATTTTGGAGCCAGTTGTGATTTCCTAGTCAGTGACAGCTGATCCCCTACTACACATGCGTGAGATACGTTGACTGGAGGAGACTGTTTGAAGCCTCTTGGGATGTGTGATGTGTATCCCAGAGGCTGCAGGTGAAGGGGGGGGAGCAACGTAATCCTCTCCTAAGTGAGAAATTAGGAAGTGGGAGCAAATATTTTCTACCTTGCTTCACCCCTAAAAAAAAGTTCTAGTGTGTAAAAGAGAGGGGGGGGGGGGGTTTGGCTAGGAATATGATATGGACAAAGGGTGAGCGAAGTTCTAAATTCCAGGCATGAAAACTTTATATAACTACTGTATATTCCTCAATAGAATAGCCATGTACAAAGTATATACATCTACTTAGTGTGTACCTAATGCCAATACCAACTCAGACATTACAGTAGCAGTTACATTACCACTGTGCTGTACATAACCTGGGCAGAGATCAAAGCTGTGGGAGGGACTCAGTGGACTCCACCCACTACAGGCTGCCTGCAGAATACCACAGGAAGGGGTGGAGACAAGACCACTCACCCTGCGCAAGTTGAGAGAGCAGCAGTGACCGGTCTTTATTACAGGAAACGTCTGCACAGAGGCAAAGATTCACACTGGATTACTGTACAGGCCTGGAAAGAATACACAAATCACACCAAGATTCATTTAAGAATAGTCATGACTTTTGTATGCAGACAATATTTTCTTATCCCATAGTTCAGCTTTAATAATGCATCCAGTCTACTATAGTTTTCCACACAATGTAGTATGGGCATACTCTCTTTATTTGAAACCATATACACTTCAGCCAATCGTGTGCAAATATTTTTTTTTTCTAGTTAATATGATTGGGCCTTTAAAGTGAATATAGCTTTGGCCAATAAACGAAACAAAGTGAACATTCAAAAAAATGTATCAATGCCATTGTCTTTGGCTCCCAGCCTGTTATCAGGCTGTTAGCTTAGACACAACAGAGTTACAATTTAAAGGAATATGCGATCTTCTGTGAACACTCCTACCAGGGGCAGACTGAAAACTCATGGGGCCCCTGGGCAATAGGGGATCATGGGGCCCCTGTGTCCTTGCCCAAACTCAAAAAAGCCTATGAAAAAGGTACCAGGGGCATCTCATGGGGCCCCCTACTGACCCCGGGCCCTCAGGCAGTGCCCGAGTTTCCAAATGGTCAGTCCGCCCCTGACTCCTACCAATATTTGGGTATGTGAAGGTGTGTATGCAGATCTGTGCACACATACAATAAAGTGTACTAATTTACAATGTATAACAGGCAGATCTACATTTTGTGTTGAGTCCTACCCCATTAAGATGTACATATCAATTGTTTAAAAAAATCAAGAATATGGATGCACTAGGTAATTTTAATTTAATTATGAGGGGCTCTGGATGTTACCCCTTTTTGAAAAGGATCTGTTTTTCAAATATAAAAAAGAAATAAAAAAACTATTCTTGCAAGGCATAAGTGTTACTAAACCCACAACAATAAAAACAGTCTGTATATGCAGTAAAGCATGCTTATTATCACCTAAGGGGGTTAATCCTATGCATTATGTAAAAAGGCTGTTTGATCTTGTCTTTTCTGATCCTCCCCTTTGTTTACTGTCCCCAATCCATCTGTCACAGTACAGAGCAGCAGTGGCAAGTCTGCACATGCTCTGTTTGGTCTGTATTGCTAGAGAGTTTTTTTTGGGGGGGAGGGTGCATGTGATCAGCACAGAGCCAATCTGCGCTGTCTGGGCAGAGGGTCAGGGGGCATGCAGCCTCAAAGGACAGTCAGAGGAGAATAAAAATTCCTCCTACAAGATTAACCAGATTGCTCAGCTGGACACTATTAGAAGTCACAAGACTGCTCTAATTGCTGATGAGAAAAGATATTTAGCAGTTTATATTTCCTAAAATACTTTCATTTCCATGTTGTGTGTACTGTGAGAGACCAGATATAGTGGATGCAGGGTCCTGGGTTTAGTAACAGTTTAATGCCTTGCATGGTTTTTTCCTCCTTGGTTACATAGTTAGGTTAAAAAGGCTATTTAGTTCAGCCAATAGAAAAACTAAATAAATTGATAACCTCTATATATATAACATATATCCACAGTTGATACAGAGGAAAGAGAAAAAACCCCTATAAAGCATGGTCCAATTTGTTTTAGAGAGGAAAAACTATGTTCCTTCCAGATCCCCAGAAGCACATTCCTTGGATCAATAATCTCTGGTGGTATTTTCTATACATGTTAATATCCAATTATATTCTGTGCATGTGGTGTAAATGTTTTTCAATAAAAACATGATTTTTCTGATGTCCATGCATTCTGATTGTGTTGGAAAATGATTCACAGTACATAGAAATGTGTCCGGTGTGAACAAGCTTTTGATCAAAACATTAATATCCAGGCCCAAAAGTGAATTTTACAGGTTTAGAACTTATCAGGCTACTGGATGGAGAAGTCACATAGATTAGTTCTGCACAATGGCAGCTTGGCACAGATCCACAGCTGCATATAACAACCTAATTTTGTCAAATATCACATATTTTGTTACATAAGCAACTGCATTTTTACTGCAATAGTTGTGTTTTGTCAGCTGTGTATTATTTTAAAACAATATATTATCATTTATTTTAAGATTCCAGTGGTATGCGCTAGGTTGTTACTATGTCTATAATACAATGTGCTTGGGTATCAGGGATACCCAAGAGGCCCAGCACTGTCCAGCGGCACAGTTATTTATGCCGGTAGAGCATTTTGCAAATATTTGATTTAAATTAAAGAATATGTAAACCCTACATTTCATATTCCTGATATTTGCCTGCTGTACAATGTACTTGTATGAAAAAGAATCCTGTTCTCCTTGTATTGCTTCCTTTGTGTGAAATCTCTGGTGTTCCTGCCTGTCCCTCTGCTTTCCTATCAAAAACTGATTACTCTAAACAGGGGAACACACTGTGGTCACTTCTCTAGATGTACAGGGAACTCAGCCTGCTCTCCTCCAATGACCAGACTTGTCCTTACACATCCCCTCTGCACAGCCATTCACTGTGGGTAGGTCAGTGTGCTGCTGTTCCTCTCCCCTAGCTCTTATGCAGCTGAGAACAGAGATTATGTGATCACTTATAAAAAAGGAAAAAGGTATTTATAATGTTTTTTTTATATCTCTACACAAATGTTTGCTTTTTATTTCTATTTTAACTGAATGGGTTGATTTACAAGGTGAGTGTTTACAATCACTTTAAAGAATGCATACTTTGAGACCTCTACAGTATATGACTGCTATGAAAGTACTTTGCATCACTAGACTAATTGCCTTTGGGATGAAGATTAGAAAGGCAGTGGAGTCCATTAGTGGTTTTGCTAATACACCCCATTGCATTTAGTTATGCCCGTAGGTATGCATGTGTGTTATGTTTTGCATGTGTTTTTACTCTTGCTCCAGCATTTCTTGTATCTAGATTTTTCCCTTTAAGTGTGAAAGTGTCTTACAAGAAGAGCATACGGTGAGGAGGCTGATCTCCCACTCGATGCCAATGTAACTCAATACAGTGCTATGCTGGTGATCTGTTTTTAGAAAGAGAACAGTTTATGCAATACACCAAAGACTTTCCGAGATGCTTTACAAAATACATCACAATTACAGTGGCTTTTTTAAAGAAAAAATTCATACATTTCAACTTCAGTCAGAAAAATGGCAACGCAAATAGCTTTTTACCTGTTTCTGATTTCTAGATGCACCATTCTATAGGAGAAGTGATGTCTCATAAATTGTTGGAGCTGTGGCAGAAAGAGAAGGTGGTTTATGACAGCATATTACATCTGTGCGTTTCTGAAAATCAACTAACAACAAAAAGGGCTGTGTAGAGAATATGTATAGATAGCATCATATCTCATGTCTGAACAGTGGGAGCCCTGTTGATGTGCCGCTGGGACTGGTGAGAGGAAATTAACCTGTTGCTGCTAGCAGAGATTGAGCACATAGGGACTGGCCATCTAACTAGCAGAATTATTTACTGCAAGCAGACTTGGACACATGTGCAGGGGACTGTATTCATGTGCACCATTGTAAAGACTGGGCCCCAATGCTAGCCAGCTGAAGAAATAGGGCTAAGGACTGCTCTCTCAGATAGCTGCTTCACAAGAACTTTGCCTATTCTCCATAGTAAGAGGTACCTCTTTAGGGGGTCTTACATTTTATTGTTGTATTCATATATAGAGTGTACTCTAAAGTGATTATAGCGTACTGTTTGCAAAGGAGTTACTGCAGTATTGATTATTATTCCTACTCAGGGGGCAGACTGACAACTCAAGGGGCCCCCGGGCAATAGGGGATAATGGGGCCCTTGTCCACACTCAAAAAAACCTGTAAAAAAAAGGTACCAGGGGCATTTCATGGGGCCCCCTACTGACCCCGGGTCCTTGGGCAGTGCCCGAGTGCTCGAATGGTCAGTCCGCCCCTGTTCCTACTACTGTTTTTTTAATGCCATTACTTATTGCTGATTCTGTGGATTACCAGGCTCATTGTAATTTAGCTGCATAGAACTCCTATTTCTATGCTGATATAGTCTAGTGAATATATTTCCTGGTGAACTGTGATTGGCCTAACCCTTTACGTACTCATTTATGTGCATACTGCTATTTACTTCAACAAGTGACAATACATTTGGTTAATTTACCACTAACCAGTCTGGTTTTTGCTATTTGATACTGAACCTTAGTTGTGTGCAGGTATCTACATTTGTGCTCCCAGTAGCAGTGCAGTATCCATTTGCTTAACCTCAGTGGGATTAAGATTGTTCTCAAAGTCAAGGCAGAAAAACAGAGAACCTAATCTACCAAGTGGCTCCTGCGGGGGTAGCGCTACATACTATACATGCCTGAAACCTCTTGCTTATTGAAGCTTAATTGTACATTATGATGCGGTACAATTTTTTGTATAAAAATATGTCTGTCACACTTTAAGGCAGAGTGATATCTTTTAGAAAACATGGACTTCTTCCCTTTCTTCTCTGTAGAATTATGCAGACAATTCAGAAGAACACCATAGGCTCCATTACACGAATGCAGAGCAGGTATACAGTAAACATTGTGGTATCCATAGGAGAGCAGAAGCGGTACCAGCTCCCTGGTATAAATAGAATCATATTTCTCTGCTACTGATGATCACTAGGCTAGTAATGCAGAGATAAATACATCAATAGGGGCTTCAACCAGGATCAGATCAATTTGAAAGGAGGTAATGTTCACCCAGGCAAGTCATTCCACTCCCTTCTCCCTTCACGGGTACTTCATTGCTAAATTACATCACAAGCAGCAAGAAATCTCACCCATAATCCCCCGTCCTTTTCCACACAATAAAAAAGGATCCCTGTTGGACCATTTGCTTTTCAGACCACTTTACTGGCCCAAACCCATAGCAGACAGAGAGGATTTTCTGTGATTTGTTTAACACCAATTGAAATACAAGCATTGGGAGAAAAGTGGAAAGTTGAAGACATGGTAGTATTTAGAGAAAAATACATCCCGAGAGCATTGAATTTATGTGGGATCTGTTTACATTCCAGGGTTCTAGGTGTAACCCTGGATTCTGAACTATCCTTTCAGGCCCATATCCAATCAGAGTCCAAATTATGCAGCTTCAACCTCTGCAACATCTCTAGAATACGCCTCTTTTTTGATACCACAAAGCTCCTAATTCACTCCCTGGCTATTTCTCGCCTCGACTACTGCAACTCCCTCTTCTATTGCTTACCTTTACATAGGCTGTCCAACCTCCAGTCCATCATGAATACTGCTGCCAGACTCATAGACCTTACCACCCGTTCAGTGTCTGCTACCCCTCTCTGCCAATCCCTCCACTGGCTTCCACTCCCCCAACGAAAAAAATTCAAAATACTAAAACAACTTACAAAGCCATCCATGACTCTGTCCCAGTTTCATCACCAACCTGGTCTCAAAATATCAACCAAACCGTTCTTTTAGATCCTCCCAAGATCTCCTGCTCTCTAGTTCCTGTGTCACCTCCTCCCATGATCACCTCCATGACTTCTCCTGAGCCTCTTACATCCTATGGAACTCCCTACCCCAATCCCCTAATATGGGGGTCAGCAACCAGCAGATCGTGATCTACCAGTAGATCTTGGCCAAGTGACTGGTATATCACAGTCAGGGCTTGCTGACCTGCCATCCCAGAACAACAAACAGAGTGCAGAGGGACTACTTGTAAAGTTGGAGCTATAGTAGGGAGCAAAAGCCGCATAAGCCAATGTCTCCTCTGTAGTGCTGGCTCCTACACCCTGTCATGGTTGGTGGGTGTAGCACCTGACAAGCATTACCCATTCAAGTTAATAAGGCTGCTCTGCAAGTGCCCTTGCTGTACTGCACAAGGGGTTACACAGGCAGTGGTGTGTTGCTTTCTCCCCCGCTGCTTTAAGCCCTTGAAGCATGCAGTTATGGGGCACTTGCAGAGTGGCCCCATTTACGTTAATGGGTCTGATCGGCAGATGGTAGCACCCGCCAAAAGCAACAGGGGGTGTAATTCCATCTGCAGCATGTGTACACCTTTGGCTGGTACCTCAGCAGCTAAAGGGGGTAGGGACTGGGGGCGGAAAAACCTTGACTCAAC
Source organism: Staurois parvus (assembly GCF_062004578.1). NCBI lineage: Eukaryota > Metazoa > Chordata > Amphibia > Anura > Ranidae > Staurois > Staurois parvus. The sequence continues at coordinate 12,643,471 of NW_028318158.1, read as the reverse complement.
CGCAGGGTTTTACTACCCCTCCACTTTGCATGTGAATGAGCCCTAAGAGTGCTGCTGCTGGATGCAACTAAGGGCTCCTTCACAAGTGCAGCAGGTCCTGCTGCTCCTCTGCAAAGCAATCCGAGTGTGTTTGACAAGTGGTGAGGAGGTGATATGTTGCCTCCTCACCACCTAATTTAAACCCATGATTGCTATGCAATGCACACAATTGTGACACGGTAGTACAGCAATTGGAGGTTTAAATCAGGTGTGAGGAGGTGACATTGGCCCGGTGATCCTTGATGTCTTCCATGTTGTTCAGGTAGATCTACACCTCTTTAGGGTTGCCTACCCCTGTCCTAATGTATCCACTTTTAGACGATCCCTGAAAACCCTTCTCTTTAACCCCTTGACGCCGACCGTACGCAAATATGCAGCCTCTCGGTGGCTGGGCCTTGACGTCAAGCAGCAGCATATGTGCGTACCATTTGTAAACACATATGTGCTGAGAGAGAGCGCCCTGTGCGCTCCCAGCACATATGTCGGTGTCTCACTGAAAGGTCCAGATCTCCCCTTGCGATTGGGACCTCTTCTGATCATGTGACCACAGTGACAGCAAATCACGCCGATCACATGACCCTAAAACCGCCCCGCCTCCCAGCGTCTGAAACCCCTTAAAGCAGTGGTTCTCAACCTTCCTAATGTCGCGACCCTTTAATACAGTTCCTCATGTTGTGGTGACCCCCAACCATAAAATTATTTACCCAGTAATTATAATTCATGAAGTATCGTTTTACCTCCAATACTGCTGCTTTCTACACAGTAGCTGCTTTCTACACTGTAGCTGCTTTCTACACTGTAGGTGTTCTTTACACATCGGAAATATGTGTTTTCCGATGGTCTTAGGCGACCCCTGTGAAAGGGTCCTTCGACCCCCAAAGGGGTCCCGACCCACAGGTTTGAGAACCACTGCCTTAAAGGGTCGGGAGGCGTGGGCGTGAAGAGGTTAAAGAAACCTATCCTGCTTCTAATTACTAAATTGCTTTTTATTTCCTCCATCAGCTCATCCCTCACAGCTATTACCTTTTGTATCACTCAACCCTTCCTCTTAGATTGTAAGCTCTAACGAGCAGGGCCCTCTGTTTCCTCTTCTACCAAATTTTATTGAAACTGTAATGTCTACCTTCATTTTGTAAAGTGCTGCACAAACTGTTGGTGCTATATAAATCCTGTATAATAATAATAATGAATGTAGCCTGTTCATTCTGTGTTTGTTTCTCTCTCAGCTTACATTGACAAGGCACAGCATTTTGAATCATACTTCTCTCATAGAATGACCAATGACAGACATTGCTGTGATTCTGCCAAAACCCCCACATATTCCGAATTCACCTTTGACATCTTTGACCCTTGTCATTTGTGTGTTCAGTCTGCCACAACCCCTTTCAACATTATGAAATTTCATCTACCTATCTGCACTTTCTAATCAACTGAAGATGTAGATGAATGGCCATCCTAAGGCAGTACAGAGAACAAAGCTAAAGAACCACATGCAGTTAAAGTGGAACTTTACTCTCTACGTCAACATGAACTATTTTTAATACTTATCCTGCTAGCATTATTAAATAGATAGGAAGCAGATTATATGTATTATTTTTACTTGTTTTAAAGTTTTTTTTTAACATTTCTTCAGTTGCTTCCTGGTTTCTGGCCTATGCCAAAATGTTGTCATACATCTCAAGAGTCTTCATTGGCATTTTTTTTCTTCACCTGGAGGAGGGGAGGAGAGGTTTGCTAAGCTAAGCACACCCTCCTGCCTGCATGACTGAGCTTAGGGCAGGTGGATTCTAGGAATCATCTGCCCTTACTCAAGATGGTCATGGCTATAAATGCTAGGGGGGGGGGGTTCTAACTGATTTCTCAACAAAATAAAGCATATAGACATGGATGGAGGGGTAAATTTGCTTTGAATATTAAAAATTAATGATATAGCGTTTTCAGTTTGTGGCGCTCAGCACCTTTTTATTATGTTCTTTTATTATTACCTATTTATTATGTCTGGGATTCCATTCAAATAGCACGTCTCAATGATGCTAATAAGAATGTTCTGAAAAACACATTTTCAATGAATATTCAAAACGAAAATCTAACATTTAGGCAGCTTTGCCAGTAGGAACCAATCATGTTTGAATTTTTTGAAGCAAGAACACGGAAATATGAATTTTGATTGGTTGCCTTGAGAACATTTTGCACTTTGCTCTTTACCATTTCAGATGAGCTTGCAAGACTTTGCATAGCTTGACAGAAAAAAAAGTGTTATCTATATAAGCCCTTCCTTTTCTCCTACATCCCTCCTTTATTCCCGCTGACAAACAGGGCAAGTATATAATTTAATGAATAATATATGGCTTCCATGGCAGTCCTATTAACACGTCAGCTCTAGAGAGCAAGGAAAACCGTGACTCATTGTTTTTAGCTTATATTTACATAAAATGGAAAAAAAGAGCTTTAGCACTAGAAAATATTTTTGTGTTGCAAATATTTCATACAGTATATTACTCTTTTTAATGATATATAATTGTGCATTCTGTTAATAACAGCTGTTTTCTTTACTGCAGCTCTTATAAATATAATTAGCTTTCCTTTGCAGTCAAAATAAGTCACAGAGCATAAACACACACAGAATTAAAATGTATTTCCCAATTTTGTATAAAAAAGGTATGGGTATAAATATTAACAGATGATTTTATATATATATATATATATATATATATATATATATATATATTTTTGGGGGGGGGGGGGTTCAGTATAGCTAGTATATAGGAAGTTTCAATCCAGACCTCACTGTTTAATGAATCTCTATGTCTTCTTCATCATCTATTCATAATCTATTTATGTTATCCCTGTTAATAATCCTAACAATGACTTGATTGTGTAACCTTTTAGTGGAGCAGCCAAGTGATAGTTAGCTAAGGTCACTTTCGTTATTTTATTTCTGGAATGTATGTAGCACTGACAAATTACAAGGTGCCTTATAGAGGACATTCACACCAGGCATGGCCCTATTCATGCTGACAATCTGACGTCAACTGCCACAATCACATATATTACGACAAGCTTTTGGGACAAAGACAATTATACTATTAGCCAGAGGTCTAACTAGAACCTTCAGGGACACGGTGCAGGAAACCATAAAGGGCCCTCCAGGCCGGAGGCCCTTCTCAGTGATCTCAGTGCCCTTTAGTCCCTCCATGGGGACTTTTAATATGCTCCTACAGTGGGACCCTTTCACGTGTTCTGCAGTGGGCCCCCTTCCTGCCTTCTTGGGTCCCCTCGACAGTGGCAGAATGCCAGATCCTAGTCGCGACACTGGTAGTTCCGCCACTGGTCCACACCACCTTTTGCCCACTTTGTTAATACAATCATCTGCCCAGTGTGTCTACACCAACCTTTACACACTTTGCTCACATCGCCTTCTACACATTTTGTACGTCAAATATTCCTTCCACTTTGTCCATTTTATCTTCTTTCTAGTCTGTCCACTCCACATTGCGCCTAATTGTCCCATAAAATCATCTGCCTAATTTGTCCACACCATCTTCTATACTGTTTGTCCACTGTAAATTCTATTCACTCTGTCTACACCACCTTCTATACACTTTCTCTAAACAATCTCCTCTCCACTTTGGCCACACCAAGATTTACTCACCTTGTTTACTCCAGCTTCTGTCCTGTGGGTCCACTTTCTGCATGCTCCACCTCCATACCACGTTAACCATATTTTCCTCTTTTTGCTCATACATGTTCTGTCAATTCTATCCACCAGTAAGTAGAATAGTGGTAGAGCCGCTACCACCTCGACTGAAAGCTTGGAGGCTGATGGGTCTGGAAAAAGGTGTATCGAATTGGGAGTGCCTTTCAGTCACACACCCCATGAAATCATTATCCAGGAACCACCCTGCTGCCCGAGCCAAGGGTGTCAGTTTAGCAGGGCCACATGGGCTCCCCTAGATCAGGGGCGGGGTCACAATTGTGAACCTTGTGACCCCTGTAGGTATGCTATGTTGATGTTAAAAAGAAACTAAAGCACCTAAGGGAAAAAACACATGAACCAATGCAGATAGTGTCCAACTTTTGACTCCAGAACTGGATCCAGAGTGTTAGCATTTTGTTTTTTTTGTACAGAGGGAAAATAAAAATAAAATGGATAGAAAGGATGGATGGAAAAATATGATATACCATTGGTAAAAAAAAATCTGAAACAAATAAACTAAGGAAGAAAGTAGAAAACATTAATAAAGTAAAGTTATATTATATTTTATTAAAGTTAATAAAAATACCCTAGACATCATGAAGGGTGAAGGCTAGGGATGCACCAATACCAATATCCGTGCCTATACCACTAGCTCTCATGCTCATGAAAATGCTTCTGATACTCGAAACCGATACTTTGTGGTTTGCGTCAATACAAAAGGTATGGATGCAAATTGCACTGCAAAGAATAGCATGTGATTTGAACAGGAATGTGGTGGGATTCCTGTCCAAATCGCATGCTGTTTCCCCACTGCTCCTCTGTTCACACAGGTGAAGTGAGAACCCTCTGCACCGATCCCATGCTGTCACATAAGGAAAAGCCAATTCACAGGTCTGGTGATTTGAAGTCCCTGTGGCTTTCTCTCCTTTCCATATAGGGATAACAGTATGGGCTAGATGGCTTTTTATTGGTCAACACCATCCCAGTGCTGACAAATCAGAAGCTGTCTAGCCTGTACTCTCATCCCTGCAAGGAGAGGAGAGAAAGCCATGGGGATTTCAAATCTCAAGACCTGTGAAGCTGCTTTTTCTCTTCTCCTTGCAGTGATGACAGTATGGGCTAGATGGATTCTGATTGGTCAGCACTGTGACTGTCATCCCTACACAGAGAGGAGAAAAAGCCATGGAGATTTCAGATCCCCAGACCTGTGAAGCGACTTTTCTTTATGTGACAGCATGAGATCAGTGCAGGGAGGTTTCCCGCACCCCTCCTGTGTGAACTCAGACTATGACAAGCCTGGGTTCACACAGGAGTAGAGGGGAAACTGCATGCAATTTTTACAGTCTTTTCAGATATTTATTTGTAAAAAAATTTTGAATACCATTTATCATTTTCTTTCCACTTCACAATTATGTGCCACTTTGTGTTGGTCTATCACATAAAATCCCAATAAAATACATTTACGTTTTTGGTTGCAACATGACAAATTGTGGAAAATTTCAAGGGGTATGAATACTTTTTCAAGGCACTGTATAAGGGGGAACCTTTATATCTGTGCTCTCCCCTTACCTTGCTGTATTCACTTCCCCTTACATCAGTGCCCCCCCCCCCACACACACAGACTGGCCTTGCAGCGCTGTCACTGACCTTCTCTCAGGTGCGCCGTGCAGGGCTCAGTCAGAAGGTCCTTCCGGGCTCCAGCCTGCCGGCTCTGGTTTCATCCTATATTTTCCTCTCCATAGTCCACACACATCTGACTCCTCCCTTGACCCCCATCCTGGTAGTGCTCCTGCTCTTGACTTCTCTCCAGGTTCCCCCTCAGAGACTGTGCAGCCATGATACAAGACAAGAGTTGGTCAGAGATTACAGACATGATACAAGAGATGGTCAGAGACTGCAGACATGATACAGGAAATGGTCAGAGATTGTGGAAAGGATACAAGAGATGGTCAGAGGCTGCGGACACACTGAAGTAGATGGTCAGAGACTGCAGACATAGTACAGGAGATGGTCAGACACTGCAGACATCATACTGGAGATGCTCAGAGACTGCAGATGTGATACTGGAGATGGTCAGACACTGCCTATGTCATACTGGAGATGGTCAGAGACTGCAGACATGATACTGGAGTTGGTCAAAGACTGCAGACATGATACAGGCGATGGTCAGGGACTGCAGACATGATACAGGTGATGGTCAGAGACTGTAGACATAGTACAGGAGATGGTCAGAGACTGCTGACACACTACAAGAGATGATCAGAGACTGCAGACATTGTACAGGAGATGGTCAGAGACTGCAGACATAGTACAGGAGATGGTCAGAGACTGCAGACATGGTACAGGAGATGGTCAGAGACTGCATACACACTACAGGAGATGGTCTGGGACTGCAGACACACTAAAGGAGATGGTCAGACACTGCAGACATGGTACAGGAGATGGTCAGAGACTGCAATCACACTGCAGGAGACAGTCAGAGACCACAGATAAAGTACAGGAGACAGTCAGAGACTGCAGACATGGTACAAGAGATGGTAAGAGACTGCAGACATGATACTGGAGATGGTCAGGGACTGCAGAGGCGATACTGGAGATGGTCAGAGACTGCAGATGTGATAGAAGAGATGGTCAGACACTGCAGACACACTACAAGGGACAGTCAGAGACTGAAAACATGGTACCGGAGATGGTCAGAGACTGCAGACACACTACAGGAGATGGTCAGAGACTGAGGATATGGTACAGGAGATGGTCATAGATTGCAGACATGGTACAGGAGATGGTCATAGACTGCAGACATGGTACAGGAGATGGTCATAGACTGCAGACGTGATACTGGAATTGGTCTAAGACTGCAGACGTGATACTGGAGATAGTTAGAGACTGCAGACGTGATACAGGAGATGGTCAGAGACTGCAGACGCAGTACAGGAGATGGTCAAAGACTGCAGACATGGTACAGGAGATGGTCAAAGACTGCAGACATGGTACATGAGCTGGTCAGAGACTGCAGACACACTACAGGAGATGGTCAGAGACTGAAAACATGGTACAGAAGATGGTCAGAGACTGCAGACACAGCACAGGAGAAGATCAGAGACTGAAGACATGGTACAGGAGATGGTCAAAGACTGCAGACACACTGCATGAGACAGTCAGAGACCGCATATATAGTACAGGAGATGATCAGAGACTGCAGACATGGCACAAGAGAAGGTCAGAGACTGCAGACATGATACTGAAGATGGTCAGAGACTGCAGATGTGATACAGGGGATGGTCAGAGATGGCAGACATGGTACTGGAGATGGTCATAGACTGCAGACAGGTACAGGAAATGCTCAGAGACTGTGGGAATGGGAATAATGTAATTTACATTAGTGGTCAGTGGAAATAATGCAATTTGTACAAGATGCCAGGGATGGGTCCTGGATGGGAGATGTGTCTCCATTATTTTGGTTGTGGTCCCTTTGAGGGTGATGAAAAGAAGCACATTGGAGTGCTCAAGGATTCTTATCCAAGCAGAGTGAGGGGATCATCTGCTACAAAGAGGGGAAACTGACTTGCAGCTATCCCAGGATTGTTAAGTCCTGGTATGGGATCTGAAATTTAGAGGCTTGCAGACAAACAGGGTGCTTGAGCACGTGTTACAAATGCAACCACAAGCATGAGACTGCAGGCTTGGCTGCCTTAAGACAGGTTCGGTTTCTCCACCCAGAGACTGACCACATGAATCACCTTGCAAGTGGACAGACAAACAGGGAATGTATCATAGCCAAAACCAGGATGCTGGAATTTAGACCAACTTTATCACCCGCTGGACCGAATTGTTTGTCATTGCTTAAGCATTTTATGATATTATTTTCAACATTTTAATCTTTTTGTATTTTAACTGTGGTCTATGGTGCCTAAAAATGATCCTATTATTGGATACAGTGTATTCTGATGGTGGAGGAGCCCCCACTGGCTGGCTGCTTGATGGAGAAAATTAATTTCTCCTTTAACTGTGGCTCACTAATGCATAAGAAAGTCTCCAAATCCTGGTTACTAGGGATGCACGATACAATTTGTTTTTACTGCGAGTATGAGTACGGATACTTTTTTTTGTGGTACTCGCCGATACCAATTACCGATACCTGCAGGCAACTGTTTTGTTTACACTTCATCTGTCAGCAGGGGAACCCCGCTGACAGCTGAATGAAAGATTGGTTATTAAGGACGCGGCGGCCCTCCTCGATAACCACCACGGCTCTCACACCTGTTCACCCCTTATGGACCAGAGCAATTTTTACATTTCTGCTACAGACTTGTTTATTCCATAATAACTTTGTCATTACGTAAAATAACAACATAATACATATATTGTTTATTTAAGGACAAACAAGGCTTTCTTTTTGAGAATATTAAAAATAGAGTTACTGCACAGAAAAAATGCTAATTTTATTCTGTAATTTGTTCTGTTTAAAATGACACTAAAATGATGATTCTGGTACAAAGCATTGAAAAGTTTTATACAAATGAAATAATTTTTTTTTTTTTAATATTGCACTTTTTTCAATGTGAAACATGTAACTATATGTTAAATGTGTGAAAATATTAACAAACAAAGCAAACAAAAACAATAAAAGGTTTTAATTATAAATAGTTTATAAAATGGAAATTAACTAAAAAAAAATCAGCAGGAAAATAAAGGGAGAAGGAGAGTAGGGAGATAATTAGGGCTGATTAGAATAAATTAAGGGTTAATAAGGGGTTAAACAGAAGAACATTTCATTACATAAAAGCGAAAAACTTTTTTTACTTGACAGGTCGCTTTAAACTGACTTCCTCTGCAGATGGAAGTTCATCCCTTTGATCTGTAGATGGATAAACAGAAAGATACAGAAAGAAACAATGTTTCTTTTTATCTCTCTGTGGCTGAGCAATGTTGTTGATAAACATTGTCAGGCTGCTTTTCATTTTTGATGGATCCAATTGCCAGACTTATTTACTGTACACTTCAGGGGAACCCAGCTGACAGCTGATTCAGTCATCCATTGTTAGGAACTTCTTAAAGTGGAGTTCCACCTGTTTTTTTTACAATTTCCTTAAAAATGTTGCGTCAGTAATAGTTAGGATTTTTTTTTTAAGTTCTACATACCTATTCTTTTTATTAGCCTGCACTTCCATTTTACCTTTCCACGGTGAGGTACGTCATATTCGGCAGCTCCATTGATACCTGGGATCAAAGAGTTATAAATCCCAAGAATCAACGGGGTTCCTCCGCTTGTAGCATCACGTTGTTTCAAAACCAGAAATGACACAATTCCAAGAGGAGACACGCGCTATTTTTAAATAGGGAATCATTCTCTTTGTCTATTGTCGTTTAATTGACAGCTTGCCATAACAATAGGGCTTGAACTTCCACCATCACCGCCATTGTTATGGCAACCTGTTACAAACAACCTGCATCACGCTCTGTCCATACTGCGCAAGCGCGAGATCGAGAGTTGCATGCTGGGATAGCCAGCAGCACCAAATCCAGGAAGTACAAGCAGCAGGCTTAGGATGCCCACATCCATCATGGAACCTGCCTGCTTCCGAGATCAATGCAAGATTATTTACATTATTGTAAAAATGAGCATGATTTTATCAAATGGATCATATGTAACTGCTGGTTGTTACAATTACGGGGTGGCTTTTTAAAAATAAATTTTAGGTGGACTGGAACTCCGCTTTAACAACCATTAATTGTGCTTTTTGTTAAATTTACATTTCAGCTGTCAGTGGGAATCTCACTGACAGCTGAAAGAACAGAGCCTGAAGGTATCAGTTTCAGGTATCAGAGCATTTGCACTAGTACCAATACTTGTGCAAATGCTTAGTAATGACACCGGTATCAGTGCAACCCTACTGGTTACCATAGCTGACGTCATACCAAAGGAATGTCATTATATACTGATGAAGTCCTTAAAAGGTCATGTTGCTATCAAGGGGATTGTTCATTTCCCTACACACTAGTCCTACATATAACACAGCTAAAACTTGTAAAAATTGTCTTGCCTCAGAGCTGTTATCATGCATGCGCCTGATTGTGATCATCTGTGCCACAGCATATATTACAGAGGTACCCATGGTGCAAAAGGTATCTTTAGTTAGGCTAGGTTCACATATGTGCGGGTGGTGTGGCTGCCGATCTGCATGAAAATCTGTACAGCCGCATCACCCGCACAGAGGAATGTGGACCCGCGGGCGGGTGTCATTAGTTCTAATGGCACGCCGCCCTCACTGGAAGACGCAACCGTACTGGGAACCGAGGTTTCCATACGTTTTCAGAAGAAGTACAGGGACTTCTTTCCTGCATGTCACAGGGCACAGGAGTCCATTCAAATTAATGGGCTCTCGTGCCCACGCAAATCGCTGCCCGCACGGTCGCATATATGTGAACCAAGGGTAAAGTATCCTTGTATTTTATAATATTATTACATTGATTATCTGTATTTGTCATTAATTGTTATACCTACAAGCAGGGGCGGACTGACCATTTAGAAACTCGGGCACTGCCCGAGGGCCCGGGGGCAGTAAGGGGCCCCATGAGATGCCCCTGACACCTTTCATAGGCTTTTTTGGCTGTGGTTTGGGTGTGGGTGAGGACACAGGGGCCCCATGATCCCCTATTGCCCAGGGGCCCCATGCGTTGTCAGTCCGCCCCTGCCTACAAGTGTTTCTGTGATCTCTCTGCACATCTTGAATAAAACCCCCAAAATATAAACTATCACATAACCATAATAAAACACTGATTGAAAAAAAGGATCCTTCTATGGCCAACTTAATTCCCGTAATCTATTCTTGTGTCAAACCAATGTACCAATATTAAAAATGTGGGGCTGGTGCTGCGTAGTCCAGTGAAAAGCAACATAAAGCTTCTGAATCAGACAGCTTACTCTGCATTCTTTTCTTGAATATCTTTTTATTCTAAACACGAAATTGGTGATGCCTTAGGGCTCACCAGATGCCTTGGTATGCATTTGCTGCATTTTCTCACACAGGGAAAATGTATGCACATTGGAAAATCCATTGTCTTCAAAGGTTTCATTCCCATCAACATATTCAACATATTTAATTGCAGTATATTTCAATGTCCTGTATACTGTATTTTGGGTATGTTGCCCTGCAGTTTGAAATGAAGTTAATTCTAAAAGAACCTCTCAAAATTTCAATCAGGGTTTTTAAACTTAGAGATAAAGGAGAGATATTCACAGAAAACTGTAGAGCGACAGTATAAAAGTGAGACTAGAATCCCAGAGGAACCCTATGCACACTGCTAATTACCCTTTACAGCAAATGTTGCAATAAAAATAGGGTTTTTTTAGTTCAGGTATTGAAATACATGTTTAAGCTGGCCAACTGCATCAAAGTAATCCCTCTATAGACAGTCCTACTCTGCTCTGCCAATGCAAATGCTACTTTGGACACAATGCCAACCTGGGAAAAACAGACACAAAGTGGGGTAGGGGCTACTAAGTTTAAAGGTGGGAATACACAATTAGAAAATCGACCGATCGGTCATCCAATGACCGAGAGGCGTTCGTTGGTTGGTCGAAATCGTGGCCCACATTAACCAATCTAAAAAAAATGTTCGTTGGGCAATACGTAGTGTTGACGTCTTCCGTACAAGTGGAAGGGATGCAGTGTGCGTGTGACCTTGTAGCCACGGCCAGAATGAGCGATATACACAACAATTAACAGCAATGAGTATAATATAGTTTATTACATGACCTATATACATAAATAGTGATACTTAAAATCTAATATGCAGAATTCTGGTTTCATTATCTCATTAGGCCAATCTACTTTTAACATTTGGATTTTTCGTTTGTGTTTACGAAGATTCCTTGGACATAAACATCCGGATCATCTTCTGTTTCCGCTCATGCGTGATAACACTTGATAGATTTTTTTCGTACAACCGTCATACCATTGCATAGAAAATGCGAAACGACAACATTTTTCATTGTTGTTCAATCAGATTTTTTCGTTCACAATATCATTATTGGTTCAAACATCCTGCTCATCAATGAAGATAAAATCATTCGATCAGTGGTTCCGCAAAATTTTTCGTACGATTTTCTTAAGTCTGGCTACTGACAAATGACCTGCTATGCAACAGAAACAAAATATACCAGTGCTCAAATCCCAATAGCTTGCACATGTATTTATCTATCAGGTGCTGAAACGGTAATTAGCAGTGTGCAGAGGGTTCCTCTGGGATTTCTAGTGATAATATGTGGCTACACTTCTTTAGCACCTGATAGATAGATAAATGCATGTACAAGCTATTGGGATTTGAGCACAGGTATATTTTGTTTCTGTTGCATAGCAGGTCAGTAACTAGACCTAAGACTGTATTCACACTTGAGCGATTTGTAGCTTGACGCTCGAAGTTCCAAAAGCACTCAAACTTAAAAAAAAAATCAATTGTTCTCTATGGTGCCTGTTCACACCAGATTGCGCGAGCTGACACCATAGAGAATGATTGATTTTTAAAAGTCTGAGCATTTTTGGAGCTTTGAGCTACAAATTGCTGAAATGTGAATACAGCCTAAACCTAATAGCTCTCCCCCACTTTGTGTCTGTTTGCCCCAGATTGTCATTGTGTCCACAGTAGTGTTTGTGTTGGCAGAGCAGAATAGGACTGGCCATAGAAGGATTACTATGACGCAGTTGGCCAGCTTAACCATGTACTGCAAGTAGGGTTGCCACCTCATCCCCTTACCCCCCACGGTCACATCAAGCCTGACTTTGAAATCGTGCGACTTACATGGAAGTCGCACAATTTCAAAGTCGGGGGACGTGCCCATTTCAAGTGCGATTTGTAAGACATCTGACACAGATGTCTATGCAAATCGCACGAAAAGTAGTGCATGTACTACCTTTAAAAATCAGTGTGGCTCCGACCAAGTCAGAACCGCACCGACATGACCGCTGTAATTGTGGACAATAAAGTGCGACTTGGCATAGGATTTATAGGTCGCCTGGCATACAAATTGCATGCCGAATCACACCCAATGTGACCAGGGGCTAAAACCCAAACACATATTAATGACAAAGGTTCTAGGACTGATTTAATGCAGATAAGGCACCAAATGAGTTTAATTACCACCTTATTCAGCCACAGAACCTGTGTCATTAATATGTATTCGGTTTTAAAGGGGTGAGGTGGCAAACCTAATTGCAATATATGTGAACTAAAAATGCCTATTTTTATTGCAGCGTTTGCTGGAAAGGCTAATTAGCAGTGTGCAGAGGGTTCCTCCGAGATTTTTAGCGTTAATATGTGGCTACACCCCTTGAGCACCTGAAAGATGTACAAGCTATTGGGATTTTAGCACAGGTACTGTATATTGTATTTCAGTATAAAAGTGAGTTCCATTTAGTGAAGCAGGACTTTGCAAACTCAAATTTTCATCTGCACTCAAAATAGAGAGCTATAGAAAATCATCCATTCATTATTTTTTAGGAAGTGCAGGTTATATTTCCATAACCGCCATATGAAGATGACTAATCCTACAAGTATACCAAGTAGGGTTGTCACCTCATCCCTTTAAAACTGAACACATTAATTACACAGGTTCTGATTCTAACTTAAAAAGGCTCCACCCAAAAAGGGACGTTTTGCCTTAAGCCTTTGTTCCCCGCTCCCCATTAAGGATTGGCACCTTTCGGGAGCAAGTACCCAAACTTGACAGGTACCCGCTCCCACTTCTGCTGCGATTGCCTAGGAGATCAAAAGCGGAAGTTGTCCTCCTGCCCTCCCTCCCCGTAGTCTTCTGGGACATGTGACAGATCCCAGAAGACTACGGGGCCATTCACAAACTGCAGCGCTTCTCGCACATGCACAGTAGGCACCCGGCTGTGAAGACGCAAGCTGTCACAGCCGGGTGCCCACACTGAAGATGCCGGTTCCAGGGAGAGAAGACGGCTGGTGAAACCAGCGGTTGTGAGGACACTGCTGGACGGAGGGACAGGTAAGTGGCTGTATTTTAAAAGTCAGCAGCTACAGTTTTTGTAGCTGCTGACTTTTATTTTTTTTTTTCCAGGTGGAACTCTGCTTTAATGCAGATAAGGCTCTAAAGCTAGGTTTACACCTATGCAGTTTGCATTTGACCCATTTCTGCATTGCATTTTTGCAGCTGCATTTTTGCCGTGTTTTTAAAAAAAAAAAATTTCTTGTGGCTAGGCAGATTTTAAAATGCAAAACTCATTAAAAACATCAAAAACGCACTACATGCTTTTCTGCAGCATGTCCATTGAAGTCTATAGAACCAAAAACGCAACTTTTTGCATTAAAAAATGTCCCTGACCCTTTCCAAAAAATCTATTGGGTGAAAACACGGAGATGTGAACCTATCTCATAGAAAATCATGTCAAATGGACTGTAGTGTGTTTCTGCACAACGCTGTGGAAACCGCTTAGATGTGAACCTAGGGTAAGTGAGTTTAATTACCACCTTAATCAGCCACAGAACCTGTATAATTAATATGTGTTCGGTTTTAAAGGGATGAGGTGGCAACCCTAATACCAAGGTAACACATCAGTTATATTTTTTTCCCATTATGGCATGTTTTGTTTTTTTGCTTTGTGTTGACAGTGAGGTGTGATCAGTATCTAATCCTCCCCATGCACAGGCATTGTGTTTGATATAAAATGCAGTCAGGCTGTTTGGATTCATTGGGTTGTCAAGGTTGTACATGGCTCAGGGGGGAATTGTGCTCTCTTCTGGGGAGTTCTTAATTGATCCGAATGACTTACTGGATGGACAGATCGTAGACATAGAGAAACGTCCAGAGAATAGTGGGGATGCTCCCCAGTTATTTATGAACCAAGAGCACAACTGTTCTACTGCTTCTATTAAAGTGCATGTGAGAAAAGCAAGAAGAGACTATAACTTACAAAAGGCAAAGAGAGTAAAATGTCAAACAAGGTAGATTATAAGATTTTAACTTAACATTTACCTCTGAGTAAGACAGATAAACATATAAGGTAGATCTATGCAAAACATAAACATTTTCCCAGGATTTGTTAATATAAAAATACTAAAGACATACAGAAAAATATCTCTTAATCTACCAGAAATCCACCGTGCTCCTAACTTTGTGTAGTGAGCTGACACCACTGCCTCTGCTGCACTGAGATCCCAGACAATGTTATCAGTCCTGCCCAGTTCTCCCGCTGCTGGACTACAGAACACTTCCATTTACTTCCAGAAGAAGGTTGTCCTGTAATCCAGCAGGGGAGAACTCTGGCAAGGAGTAAAGGTTACATTGTAAAGCTTATAAAATCAATAAAACCTGCGCTTGGGTAAATACACTTATTGTATAACTAAATAATATAAATAAAAATCAAAGAAAAGCAGCTCGCATAACAGGCAATATAAATGATAAAATATATAATATAAAATTGCGGCGCTAATCAAAAACATATAATCATAAAGTTCAATTAATCAGAAAAGTTCCAATTAAAATGTCCCAAGCGAAGTTCCCACAATCCACCATCACCAAAACACCCGAATGGTTCAGCCTCTTACCAGAAGTTCTGACTGAAACACACCGGTCAATATATGCAGCTCAAAATAAATATTTGCAGATAATGAAACTGGCAATCCTCACTAAGATAGATTTCAATCTTCCTCTCAAAATAACTTTACAGGCCCTGAAAGAAGACTCCCATCCAGTATTTAGATGAGGAATAAGAGAAGAAGACCACTCATAGTGTAGTAATTATAAAATAAAATCACCCAGTTTATTACAAGTTACTCATACATTGTATTGGATGGTTACCAGCATTTGAACTAAGTTTCCAACCAAGAAAATGGCCGCTGTCCCTCCAAAACGTGATGACGTCACACGGTGAAGCTCAAACCGACGCGTTTCGTCATCCAATTGACGTCAGGGGAGTGGCTAATCGGACATGTCGACGTCTATATATAGTACATGATGGGACCCTCTCATTAATCAGGATGCGTTCCAGGAGGCGGAAGAATTTCCATTGTAAAGTTTGTTTGATTTGCCTTGATATATCAGGAAGGCAAGTTATGTTATCAGTGCACTGATTTTATTTAACCCTAATATTTGATGACCTATCAATTTTGAGGGATATGGACAGACACAGTTGGATTTTAAGAAAAATGTTGTTATTAACCACTTCAAGTCCAAACACTTTCACCCCCTTCCAGTCCAGGCCAATTTTCAGCTTTCAGCTCTGTCACACTTTGAATGACAATTGCACGGTCATGCAACACTGTACCCATATGAATTTTTTAGCATCTTTTTGAGACAGATAAAACTTTATTTTGGTGGTATTTATTCACCACTGGGATTTTTATTTTTTTTTCCATATAAATGAAAATGTCCAAAAATTTTGAAAAAAGTTTTCTTCATAAATCTTGGCCAAAATGTATTCTTTTTAGTAAAAAAGAAATAACCCAAATGAGTTTATAGCCAAATATTATTTTTCATACTTTTTTTTACATTTTTATTTTATTTTTTAATATTATTTATGTTTTGTTTTTTTTACATACTGTCACCCTAGCAGAATAGTGTCACCATAGTGACACTGTACTACTTGGGGGTGATGAAGATTTTTTTTTTCTTTTTTTTTAAACTGATTGCTTTTACACCCATAAAGGCTTTTAAAAGCAGTCATTTCTCCTCTCTGGCTGCATTCCTGCAGCCATTGAGAAATACTGTGCGAGCTGTGATTGGTTACAGCTTGTCACATGGTACAAGGCTGTTGTGAATAGCCTTATACCATGTGACCTCTGTGATCATTCACAGATTTCACACATATTAAGCAATGATGTCAGGAAGTGAAATCTTGCTTACTACTATTCATGTGATCACTGATTGGCCAATCAGTGATCACATGAATCAGGATTTCACACAGAGGTACCGTACAGCAATCTGTGCAGTGCAGCGTGGTCCCAGAGAGTGTGCACAGGCAGTGGATGCAGGAGGGATGTTTAGAAATGTCCACCCGCATCGGCAGTACTCCTGTCCAGGCCGTTTATCGACATGGGTTGGACAGGCAGAGGTTAATGCATTGTCTATTGTGCTTTAGCTTAATATTATTATTCTACATGATTTATATAGCGCCGACCGTTTGCTCAGCGCTTTACATTATGGTGGGAGACAGTACACAAGACAGTACAGTAACAATACAATTCAATACAAGAGGGGTTCGAGGGCCCTGCTCCTTGGAGCTTACAATCTAGGAGGGAGGGGATAGTGGTACAGGAGGAAATAGCTGTGGGGGATGGAGTGGTTGGAAGAGTACAGGAGTTCAGTATTAGCTGAGGGAGGGGTAGGCTTCCCTGAAGAGATAGGTTTTCAGAGTGCGCCTAAAGGTGAGCAGAGTAGGTGATAGTCTGATGGATTGGGGTAGGGAGTTCCAGAGGATGAGGGAAGCCCTGGGGAAGTCCTGGCAACGAGCATGGGAGGAGGAGACAAAGGAGCTAGAGTGTAGGAGGTCTTGTCAGGAGCGGAGAGTACGGTTTGGGTGATATTTGGAGACAAGATCGGTGATGTAATTTGGGGCAGTATTATGAACGGCTTTATACGTCAGTGTTAGCGTTTTGAATTTTATCCGTTGGGCAATTGGAAGCCAGTGGAGGGATTGGCAGAGAGGGGTGGCAGATACGGAATGGTTAGTAAGGTGGATGAGTCTGGCAGCAGCATTCATGATAGACTGAAGTGGGGATAGCCTGCGATGAGGTATGCCAATTATGAGGGAGTTACAATAGTCAAGGCGTGATATAATAAGTGAGTGAATGAGTTGCTTAGTGGTTTCCGAGGTCAGGAACGGTCGTATCTTGGAGAAGTTGTGGAGGTGAAGTCTACATGAGTTTGTCAGCAATTAGACCTGGGGCTGAAAGGACAGTTTGGAGTTTAGGATGACACCTAGTACTCTGGCTTGAGGGGAGGGACTGATGATAGTGTTGTTGGTCTTGGTGGAGAAGTCAGGGGAGGGGGCACGGGCTGGGGGGAATACTAGGAGCTCAGTTTTGGAAAGATTTCGTTTGAGGAAGTGGAGTGACATCCAATCCGATATGTCATTCAGTAGGCTTGTGATACGGGCGGAGACTGAAGGGGTGAGGTGAGGGGTAGAGAGATAGATTTGTGTGTCGTCAGCATAGAGATGGTAATTGAAGCCATGGGAATTTATCAATTGGCCAAGGGAGGAGGTGTAGATGGAGAAGAGAAGGGGTCTGAGGACAGAACCTTGAGGTACCCCAACAGAAAGAGGGAGTGAAGTGTTGGTGGCAGTGTTATAGGTAACACTGAAGGAGCGCTGTGATAGATAGGAGGAGAGCCAGGAGAGAGCGGAGTCTCTGAGGCCAAGAGAGTATAGTTTTTTGAGGAGGAGGGGGTGGTCAACCATATCAAAAGCCACAAAGAGGTTGAGGAGTAGGAGTACTGTATAGTGGCCATTGGTTTTGGCGGTTAGCAGGTCGTTGGTGAGTTTGAGTAGGGCAGTTTCGGTGGAGTGTAGGAGGCAGAAGCCAGACTGTAGGGGATCGAGGAGGTTGTTGTCGGTGAGGTGGGAACTCAGGCGATTATAGACTAAGCGCTCTAGGAGTTTAGATGTAAATGGCAGCAGGGAGATGGGGTTAGGTTGTTCAAATTGGAGGGATCCAGGGAGGGTTTTTTAAGTATGGGAGTGATGTACACGTGCTTTAGAGGGGAAGGGAAGGTGCCAGTAGAGAGGGAAAGATTAAAGATGTGAGTGAGGGAGTGTAGGATGGAAGAAGAAGGTGACCGTAGGAGTTGTGAGGTGACAGGGTCCAGGGGGCAGGTGGTGAAGCGGGCTTCTGAGAAGAATATCCAGCTTGGACATATTTGAACTGTGCAACTTAGCTTTTGAATGGTGGATTCATGGCCTTAGTGACCCGAAGGGCACATACTGGAGTTTTATGGCCCTCATGACATCACTGCTCCCCTCTCCAGCTTACTCAATCTGAGAACATTTTGCATTCTTTCCAAGAATACAAGGCATGCTGTCCATGCTGAGTGGCTGACCTCCTATGTACAGAATGCAGCAAGGCAGTCACTTGGCATTTATTTATTTCAGGTACTTATACAGTGCTGTCAATTTATCAGCACTTTACATATATATTGTACAATCTCATCAGTCCCTAACCCTCATGGGGCATATAATGTAAGGTTCGTAACTCACATTCATACATACTAGGGCCAATTTGGACAGGATCCAATTAACCTACCAGCACATATTTGGAGAGTAGGAGGAAACCAGAGTTCCCAGAGGAAACCCACACAGGCACAGGGAGAACATGCAAACTTCAGGCAGGTGGTGCTGTGGTTGGGATTCAAACCAACATCCCTAGTACTACCAGGCAGAAGTGCTAACCATTTAGCCACTGTGCTGCCCAGCATAGATCCTGAAAGCAAGTGGAGATCACTAGAGTGGTGGTGTCTACTTCAGTGACTTCCATCCTCCAGGGGGATCAACCAGGTATGGTATATACAGAGTTACATTGGTCCAAGCTAAACTAGTGTAACTATGCATACAATATCCATACTTTAACTTAGCATTCGTGTAGCAAAATGTAATTCAACATGGTGCCATTGCAACCAATAAGCTCTACAGCAAAAAGTGAAGGTGGGGCGGGGCTCTGTATAAATCACACCATGGACTTTATTTGTTGTAGCTGGCCTCCAAACACAGTCCCTGCATTAGTCCACTCTGTCTGAAGCATTTCACCCCAGTTGGGCTTATTGGTAGAGGTCACCTACCTTTGTGATTTGAGTTTATTATGTTTTACTCCACAAGCTACATCATCATGTGATTTAAATGTAACATTATAGTGTGGGATATGGAAACTGAGGAAATGGAGAGGGTGGAACAAATAACATGATAATAGTGTCTTATGGGAGTGTATATTTAGCGGTGGTGGGAGAATAAAGTCTTTTGTTGAAAAGTGTTTTCTACAAGTTTATGGGTTTTGTGGGAGTTTCTTTTGCATATTAAAGTATTACTAAACCCACAACAGTAAAATCAGTCTGTATATGCAGCAAAGCATGCTTGTTATACTCACGGTGGAACCTAAGGGATGTGTAAAAAGCCTGTTGGATCCTGTCTATTTTAATCCACCCCTTCTTCTACAGTCCCAAATCCATCTTCTGATAGTACACAGCCCTAGGAGGCACGCTGCACATGCTCAGTTTGGTGTGTATTTCTGGAGGGGTTTTTTTTTGGGAGGGTCCATGCGATTGGCACAGGACTAATCAGCACTGTCCAGAAAGAGGGTCTGGGACCATGCAGCCTCATAGGACAATCAGAGTAGAATGAAAACTCATCCTACAAGCTTTAACCAGTGCTCGTCCAGACACTGATAGAAGTCACAAGACTGCTCTAACTGCTGATGAGAAAAGGTATTTAGCAGTTTATTTTTACTAAAATAAATCTATTTCCATGTTCTGTGTACTGTGGGAGACCAGATATAATCTATGCAGGCTCCTGAGTTTAGTAATAATTTAAAGCGATACCTTTTTTTTTTCTAAACATAAAAAACATGTCTATATTTACCTGTTAGCAATGGTTTTTCACAGAGCAGCCTGGATCCTCCCCTTTTTGGGTCCCTTGCAGGCTCTCCTGGCCCCTTTCTCCTGTTGGGTGCCCCCATAGCAAGCAGCTTGCTATGGGGGCACCCGCTGCTCTGTGTTTCCATCCACATACAGAGCCATGGATCAGCCCCAACCCCTCTCTCTTCTTATTGGCTCACTGGCTGTGATTGACAGCAGCGTGAGCTGATGGCTCCCGCTGCTGTCTCAGCCAATGAGGAGAGGTATTCCCGGGATAGCCAAGACTTCAGTGCACATCGGTGGATCGAGAGGGGACTTAGGTGAGTATTGGGGGGGCTGGGGGGGCTCCTGCACAAAGAAGGTTTTTTTACCTTCATGCATAGAATGCATGAGCCTTTACAACCACTTTAAATGATGTAAGAGATGCTGAATGCAGGTATCAAGCATCAGGGATTACCAGATCTGTGTAGCTGCACTTCGGAAACTGATTTCAGACTGTGTACAGTTAGAATGAAGTTTATGAATACACCCAACACCAATCCAACACCAACAGAACATACACAAAGTACAAGTGCATATATAAATATAATGGTTTGTGTGTCTAATATTATTTTTCTTCTATTTCATGGTCAGTGCAGTGCAAACAGTGGAGGGACAGCGCAGATGTTTGATGTCTAGGTGGAGGGAAAGAATAAAGGGAAAAAATATTATTATTATTATTAGTATATAGGATTTATATAGTGTCATCAGTATGTGCAGCACTTTACAATGTGAATATAGGGAAAGTGTTTATTAACATCATTTTCTAAGAGTTTTTTTCTGTGATTATATTGGTTTGTTGTCATTTATTGCTATGTGTTTTGGAGATTGTGATTATGTAATACTTGTTTTATACTTTTTTATGAAATTTTACATAAAATAAATTATAGTATGCCCACCTGATCAATATTTAGCTTATTCAAGAAGGTGCTGATGATGTACAGAGCACAGTATTTCTCAGGATTTCATTTTACTCAGGCACATCAGTGCATGCTGAATCATGGCTGGTTACTGTGGAATACTGCAAAGACACAAACCCCTGAGAACAGGAGAAAATCAGCGCAAAAAGATCCCCACCTCCTATAGACAAGGAGCACAAAATGAATACCTAATGTCCAATGTCATGATAAAGTCCATATAGCACTAGGGCTAGCTTCTTACAGCTGTAGCAGACTCTGTGTGAAAGTAAGAAGACGAGAAGCACCTCTAAGTGCAGTATTTGACAATATTTAAGAAGGAGAGGAGACTGTCACATCTACAGTGTCCTCTGGTGCGGATGCGGCTATTGCAGCAAGGACACGGCTACACATTTTATCTTCCTGAGCCTTCTTTATTTTACACTATGTGAATGGCTTTACACTGTTTCCTAATATATATTGTCAAATACTGCACTTAGAGGCGCTTCTCTCCTTCTTACTGTGGAATACTGCTCTTTGCTTTATTATACAATTTGATATTCACTGCTCCGAAGCTCACCCAAAGACTTTGTTCAAGTGTGAACAAGGTACATAAAAAACAATTGTATTCTGTGTGCCCTTGTGGAGACCTGTGTTATTCTAGTGCAGAAAAATGCAGGTCTGCACATAAGTGTGAATGAGACAATACTGTATAATGGCATTGCTGCATCTGCATCAGGCTTTTATTGAACCCATTCAGTGTTGCAAACAGTAACAGACAGCTCAGTGCCCCCTAGTGGTGGAAACACTGCATGTGCAATGCATTACTTCCTGTTCTCCTGTGACAACATGAAACAAGGATGTTCTGGAATTAATGTAATTGAGGTTGTAAATAATACTAGGAAATTGTAATTAGTTTGTTAAATAGGTAGTGAGAAAGGCAAGATGACTAGGAATGTAAAGTAGATAGAAAGAGAGATGAATATGCAGGCAGATGGAAGGACGGACGGACGGACGGACGGACGGACGGACGGACGGACGGACGGACGGACGGACGGACGGACGGACAGAGTGATTGATAGATAGATAGATAGAATGGGAGATAGATAGATAGATAGAATGGGAGATAGATAGATAGATAGATAGATAGATAGATAGATAGAATGGGTGATAGATAGATAGATAGATAGATAGATAGATAGATAGATAGATAGATAGATAGATAGATAGATAGATAGATAGATAGATAGATAGATAGATAGAATGGGAGATAGATAGATAGATAGATAGATAGAATGGGAGATAGATAGATAGATAGATAGATAGATAGATAGATAGATAGATAGATAGATAGATAGATAGAATGGGTGATAGATAGATAGATAGATAGATAGATAGATAGATAGATAGATAGATAGATAGATAGATAGATAGATAGATAGATAGAATGGGTGATAGATAGATAGATAGATAGATAGATAGATAGATAGATAGATAGATAGATAGATAGATAGATAGATTGATATTTCAGTGCGTATATTCACAGTGCTGAACATTAGGCAATCCTGTGTAACTCCTCAGCTTCTATCATTACAATGCTGAACCTGTGTGCTTCCCATACACTAGGCCTGCCAAGTAATAAATAAGTGTGCAAGCTGCTGAATACTAAGCAGCTATGGACATTTTTCTGCGGGGGCTGCCGCGACAGTATATTGGAATTCTGACTTTCATGATGCAGACACGGTGATGTTATTAAAAAACCAAGCTCACCATAATGCACATTCAGTAGAATTCTTCTATTGTTAACCTATAACTGGACGAACCAAGAGCATTTTACATAAATCCCAGGGCCCTGAGATCTACTCAGGAAGCCAGAGCAGCCCTGTGATCTAGTGCCGCAAGATACAAATACACAAAATCTGTAACAGTTCCATTATGTACGATCCGATGCCGGAACAGAATTAATAAACTACCGGAATCCCTAGTGCTGTTTTATAATGGCGTAGCAATTATGTTTGTCCCAGCGCAGTGCCTGATGTCAGCAGTTTGCCGATGTTAATGCTGAAACCACTGTTTGTCAGTGATAGTCATGGTCCTTAGCTATTATAATTCCACATTTGTAAACTAAAAAAAAAAAAAAATCAGAAAGGGAATAACTGTAACTTTATGAAACGTGCAACACTAGGAGCAATAATGCAAAACAGGATCAGAAGAGCAAAGCGCACTCATACACTGCAGAATAATACAAGAGAGATTATGAAAGCTGCACAAATATGGACTTCTGTGTGGATCAACATGTGGCTGCATAGCAAAGTCTCTGAAAAACTCCATAACAACAGAGTCTGGCTGAGAATCATTAGTCCAGTACAGAATACAGCTACTTACGATTATCCTCATAGGCAGTGTTCCTCACAGTGAAGTTAAGGGTAGCTCTGGTAACAGGTGAACAGCTGGAGGGATCCAGGGCCTAAGGACAAAGGGCCACCCTCTTGGAAATGCAATAGCAATCAGGGAGGCGCTCCTCTTAGTAGCTGGGTCTCTTGAAGAAGTTGCATACAATTAGGCTCTGCCCAGGCTGCCTGCAAGCCAGTTCCGACAGTGGGGGGGGGGGGGGGGGGTATCACCTGGCTGCAGGTCACTTGCCCAGCTACCCTTGCATCATCAGATATGTCTTCTCAAAGAAAAAAGTGTTAAAGGGGCCTAAGCCTACTTCTGAGCTATCTGAACATGGTGAGTAAATGGGAACACTGCTACATAAGCAACCAGATCTGCTACCGTATCTGTCCAAAGTTGACATGTATGTGGGGAGATGCAGTATGGTGTGGTGGCAGTGAACACACAGTTCACAGAGTCCGGTTGCATTAAAACTTTAAACTTGTATTGAGCAGAATGCCAATGTTACAAACACCCTAGCAGGAGAGCGTAGCTTAGGGAAATAACTCATAGTTCAGTGCAGTCAAGGATGTGGCTGAGGAGAGGTGCCAACAGCGTCTGTTTCAGAGGTTGAAGTGCAGCCTGGCTGGTCCAGTCCCAACAGGGGTGGCTCCTTTACAGGCTAGTAAGTCCCTAGCCTGTCCCTTCTAGAACCTTTTCCTACCACTAGTTACTTTCCCTAGACTAGCCATATGCAAAATGCACTCTAAAACTCGGGGGCATGGACAGGGGCGGACTGACCATTTGGGCACTCGGGCACTGCCCGAGGGCCCAGGGTCAGTAGGGGGCCCCATGAGATGCCCCTAGTACCTTTCATAGGCTTTTTTGGGTGTGGTTTGAGTGTGGGTGAGAACACAGGGGCCCCATGATCCTCTATTGCCCGGGGCCCCATAAGTTGTCAGTCCGCCCCTGGACATGGACTTGGGCAGATCCTGCTGACCCAAGATGGCAAGGGTGACATGGCTGCAAACTGACCGCTGCTCCATTGACCCAGGAAACCATAGAGAAACTGTGTTTCCCCATGACTTCTTCTCCAGGGTATAGTACCACTCAGGTTGAGCTCCACCTACAGTGGAGAAAATGGACTGCACCTGCCTACATGTCTAACAGATTAAGACAGTCAGTAGCTAAAAGTAAGGATCAGAATTGAAATATCTTAAAACATAAAAAAAAATGACTTCAGGTAAATCTGTCATGAAAGAAGTATGTAAATTGATGTTGCTGACCTCTTTTTGAAATGTCTAGTCATCTGGCTGTTATGTTGACTCACTGCCTTTAGCCCTTCTGGAGCCACTGACCCAATCAATGAGTAAAGTGAAAAGAAAGTCACATGTTCATGTCTGCAAGCTTGCTCAGCTCATCAGTTCAGCATATGTAAGATGGAGGACTAGCAATACAGCCAGGCAACTAGCATTTTCAGAAACAGAGGCCAGAAAAATGTTTAGGGGAAGGAAGATGATTTTACTTAACAGAAAATGGAAATTGTGAAACAGCTATACACATTTCAAATTCTAATGAGGTATTGTTTGAAATACTGTGTATGGTCTGGGTCATTTTGAACCCTATTTGGGGTGCTATTTTACACCCCTGGAACCACAATCAGAGAAGCTATTTCTATGTAGGGCAAACGTATTTCCTGTTCTAGGGTGACAATGCTCACTCACTGTGGTGCATACATGGAGGAGCAGTGTAGAGTGAACTGAGCCACATGAGATCGCTGGAGTTCAGGCAGAATCTGCATTTTTTTTTCACACCTATTGAACTGATAAGATATAACAATACACTTTCAAAGGTATATTTAAAAGACTAAAAGAGGAAGATAAGACACTAACATTTATTCTGTCTCATTTGTATTCAAATCTTAAATTGTTAATAACCCCAGACTCTGCCTTCACTAAATCTGGTCTCCCACAGTCCACAGAACATGGATATGCAATTATTTCAGTAAATATAAACTGCTAAATACCTTTTCTCATCAGCAGTTAGAGCAGTCTTGTGACTTCTATCAGTGTTCAGCAGAGCACTGGTTACAGCTTGTAGGAGGAGTTTTCATTCTCCCCTGACTGTCCTATGAGGCTGCAGGACCCCTGACCCTTTGTATGTGTGCTGATTGGCCCTGTGCTGATCACATGCACTCTCCCAAGAAAAGAAAACTATCTAGAAATACACACCAAACTGAGCATGTGAAGCTTACCCCCAAGGTTCTATTCTATCAGCAGATGGATTGGGACTGTGGAAGAAGGGGAGGAACAGAGAAGACAGGATCAAACAGCCTTTTTACACAATGCAGAGGATTAACCCTTTAGGGTTTACAGTGAATATACCAATCATGCTTTGTTGCATATACAGACTGACTTTACTGTTGTGGGTTTACTAACACTTTAATCTAACCAGTCATTCTAGACAAATTAAACATTTTTTATAGGATGCTTAGATAAATGAGGCCTGGGGTTTTATTTATTTGGCTGAATCAATGGATAACATTTTTAACTTGCTTATGACACACATTGCTGTTTATGTGTTTAGCTAGTTCAATACGGCTATCTGCCCTGGATCTAGGGCTCATTTACATCTTTGTGGTGTATTATTGTGCACATTACCCCAATATGCATTACTGTACATGCATTGCTGCATTGTAGTTCCATTCATTTTAAATGGCACCCAGTGAATAAGGCAACACACCTGCATTACAGCTCACTGCATTGCAGTCGTGGATAGTATAGAGGATGGTTAAAACCTCTGTTAGTTTTTCATTTGTCATCTATGTGCTTTTGGGGGGATTTACCTTCATTTCTTGTCCCGTCTTCACAATTAGGAAATCCCATCTGGGACTGAAGTGCCTCAATTGGAATATTTCTCCTCTATTCTTGTTCTAGTGATAACTTCAAATGTTCGATGTCCTCTAATTTTCTGTCATTATGAGAATGGTCAGTAGAACAGAAAGCAAGACAGCAAACTTTACAGAGGCACTAATACTTTCCTACTCCATGCAAACTAAAAAGAAGTTTTGGCTTTTAATACACTTTAACCATTTCCAGACTTTGACGTGATACGTACACCCAAAATACTTCATCGACAAACACGCAGCCAATGTAGCACACCCTGTCCCCCTGCTGCTACTTCCCCTGCTGCTCTCCAACAGTAAAGTGGCTGCAGCTGCTGCTGTCACAAAAGGAGCTTCTTAACCACTTGCCCTCCAGAGGATTTACCCCCCTTCCTGACTAGGCCATTTTTTGCGATAAGGAGCTGCATTACTTTAACTGACAATTGCGCAGTTATGCAACACTGCACCCAAATGAAATTTATGGACTTTTTTCCCTCACAAATAGAGCTTTTTTTGATGGTATTTCATCACCTCTGCAGTTTTTAATTTTTGAACTATAAAAAAAAAAGACCGATAAAGATATTTTTGACTTTTTCCTATAAAACATATACAGTAAAAAAAAAATAAAAAAATCAAATTTCATCATAAATTTAGGCCAAAATTTATTCTGCTACATGTCTTTGCTAAGAAAAATCCCAATATATGTAGATTAATTGGTTTACGTGACAGTTATAGAGTCTACAAATGGTGGTATAGATACTGGATTTTTACTTTTTTTTTATACTAGTAATGGCGGCGATCAGTGACTTACAGCAGGACTACGGGACTGCGGTGGGCATTCTGGCAATGTGGGGAACTGACTAACTGCCAATGACATCCCAGTGACACTAATACATCTGCCATGCAGAGCAATACAAAGCAGCATGACATTGCTGACAGGGTAGAGATCTGTGTTCCACAGACCTCTCCCCTTTCACTGTTCCTCGGCGATCGCCGGGTGCTGGCGGGGGATCTCTGGCCGGGACCCGGTGATCCACAGCTGTAGCCACCAATGTCGACGGGTAGGGCAGCACGCACGCGTCCCCTACCTGAAAATGTATATATATGTGATTTTACGCAGCCCTGCTGCCCTGTAGCAGTGATAAGCAGTACCGTAACTAAAAAAATGGCCTGGTCAGGAAGGGAGGGGGTGGGGTAAATCCTCTGGAGGGCAAGTGTAAGTTAAAAAAACACCTTCTGTCTGAAGCTTCTTACACATATATGCATTTCGCATTTGATGCTTTCTCTGGTGCTTTTTGCAGTTTGGTGTTTTTTCTACATGTGTTTTTGATGCGTTTTTACTGCAGTTCTTTTTTTTAAAGTTAAAGTGGATTTTTATTTGGCAAAAACTACTACCATGCATTTCACCAGCTTCTCCACTGAACTCTATTGTAGCAAAAACACAAATTTTTGCTTTTAAAAAAGTCCCTGACCCTTTCCAAAAATGCAGCAACTCAAAAAAACATAGATGTGAACATGTCCCATAGGAAACCATGTTAAATGGACTGTAGTGTGTTTCTGTATAAAGCACTAAAAAACACATTGGTGTGAACAGAGCCTAAAGAACCACTTTTAACACCGGATGGTTGTAAACACTGTTTAGAAGTGTGACTCAAAAAATACAACGTAACATTATTTTTACTTTTTATGTACTCTGATCATTTTATATGAAGATCAGCAGGATGATCTGCATATGATGTCACTAAAAGCAACCTTACAAGTAAAATAAAAACAAGTTTTTTTTCTTTTAAAAAATGTGGTACTATTTAACCCCTATTATACTTTAGTTAAAGGATAAGTTCACCTTTGGGAACATGTTTCATGTTCCCCCCATTTTTAGGGTGAAACAGGTAACACGTTCCCAATGCTGCAGCAGCTCCCAGCCTCCCTCTGACAGAAGTACGGGGAGAAGTTCCCCATACTACCTGTCAGATTTGAAAACAGTGTGGTCGCATCATTCATTCACAGAGTTCCGTGAATGAATGAACTGTGAGTCTGTAGAATTTTCTGAGACACATATAATAATTCTTTAGGAGATTTCAGATAACACTGTTCAACAGGTAAAAAGTTTTGGGCATAAAATTAGCTAATCTTACATAATTTTGGGGTGCTGAAAACGAAAATGACCCTAAAAAATGTTGATTGGCTCTAGTTTCCATGATATATTCACCCATCTAATGACGTAAGCCATTCAAAATTATGATGCAACTTCAGCTGCATATTGCGCAATTGATACTGGTGACCAATAGAAAATTGCATGTATACTGAGATGATGCAATATTAGCCTTTAATTGCATCACTTCACTGCATAAAAGCTGCAGTATCTGTAGCTGATTGTAGTTCGACAACGTCTTTAGATTTCGTTTTATGCTTATATAGGCTATTCAGTAATGCCTCGAACTTGTGTGAATAAAGCAGATAATTTCTGCTATATCTGCGGTGAAATAACTTTTATCTCACAAAAAAGGAGGATAACAGGAATGATTAAGAAAGCCTACAACTTGTATTTTGGCTGCAAGATAGGAGACCAGGACAAGAGCTGGGCACCACATATATGCTGCAATTCTTGTGGGACGGCACTGGAGCAATGGTTGAATGGAAAAAAGGCATCTATGCCTTTCGCTGTGCCAATGATTTGGAGAGAGCCAACAGATCATGTTAGTAATTGTTACTTTTGTATGGTGCCTAAAACAAAAAAGCTAAATAAGAAGAAAAAGTTATCTGTGCACTATCCAAATATTCCATCGGCAATACGTCCAGTTCCTCATGGAGAGGGGCTACCAATTCCTAAAGCACCAGAATCCTTCGTGGTTGAGTCAAGTGAGGAAGAACCTGAAGCGTGTAGTCACGTGCAGTTGTAAGAGATAGCCCTTTCCTCGAATACAAGAGAAAAGCCAAGAGAAGCAAAACCGACACAAACTGAAGACAAAACTAGTGGGAATCCTAAGTATTAAAATGATTCAACTTAGCTTATGGCTATAATTTTTCTTGGTAATCCTATGCAATATATTATGCCATTTAGGCTTTGTTATGTAGTCAATATCACTTGCTTTATATTTGTGGAAAGACATCTATCTATATAATTATTGTGCATTATGTAGTCATTACGCCTATAGTAGAAAACTTTCCGTTTACAGAAAAACTAGAGCCAATTGACAAATTTCATTGTTATATTTGAACTCAGAATGTGAAATTCATTAAGAAATGGATCCTTTTGTTTCCAAAACTGGCAAAAAATAAAAATTTGTTGAACAGTGTAATTAAAGAGCTGGCAAAATAAAAATAAAGTGTGATTTTATTTTATCACACAATGGCTTAAAATAACAATGTGAAATGTATCGGAATAACAGTTCAGTGTATGTAAAACAAAAATATAAAACCAGAAGTTATAAAGATATGTCAACCTTATTGTCATGGCTGTCCAGCCATGTGCTTCTTGTCTTGTTCAATGCAGCTGAGTCTGAGCAAGAAGGAAGTGACACGGCCATTCTTAACCTCAGAAACCACTAAGCAACGTATTCACTCCCTGGTTATCTCTCGCCTTGACTATTGTAACTCCCTCCTCATTGGCCTACCTCATCGCAGGCTATCCCCTCTTCAGTCTATCGTGAATGCTGCTGCCAGACTCATCCACCTTACTAACCGTTCCGTATCTGCCACCCCTCTCTGCCACCCCTTCCCATTGCCCAACGGATAAAATTCAAAATATTAATAATAACATATAAAGCCATTTATAACTCTGCCCCAAATTACATCTCCAGTCTAGTCTCCAAATATCACCCAAACCGTACTCTCCGCTCCTCGCACGACCTCTTGCTATCTAGCTCCCTTGTCTCCTCCTCCCATGCTCATCTCCAGGACTTCTCCAGAGCTTCCCCAATCCTCCGGAACTCTCTACCCCAATTTATCAGACTATCGCCTACTCTGCTCACTTTTAGGTGATCTCTTCAGGGAAGCCTATCCTGCCCTCAGCTAATAATGGAATCTTCTACTCCTCCTACCAGTCCATCCCCCACAGTTACTACTTTTTGTACCACTAGCCTCTCCCTCTTAGATTGTAAGCTCCAAGGAGTAGGGCCCTCCTAACCCTCTTGTATTGAACTGTAATGTTTCTGTATTGTCTCCCATTATATTGTAAAGCTCTGAGCAAACTGCTGGCGCTATATAAATCCTGTATAATAATAATAATGGTCTTAGGTCTCTTAGAGAATGCACCTGTTTCAGCTTGCCAGAATGTGAGGAACGACAGTATCTCCATGCTTTGCTTGTGCGTGTCTCTGTGTGTGAATGGACGGACATGTGTATGTATGTGTTGTGTGCTGTGTATTGCGCCCTTCGCATCTCTTAGGATGTCTTTTTATGTTACATGTAGACGTCATAATTCTCATAACTAAGAATCTTGTACGGCAATCAATTCTGCTTAGTAGAGCGATTTCATTGAAGGGAAGGAATACTACATACATGGTCTTTTGACTGACAACCCATATGTAGTGGCTTCATAAGGTGACAATGTTGCATCAGCCTACTCATGTGCCAAATTACTCTGTTTAAAGGATGGTATCACTCAGAATCTATCTTTACAACATAATACCACAATAATGTTGTATAACCACAAATCCACTTATGTAATGCATATTACCAATTTATAAAACATATATTAAGTACACACAGATACTATTAGAATATATATTATTTCATACTAATTCTATTTCGGTTCACTTCTGACTCCCGTGACACCCTATACCAGAGATCTTTCAACCAGCTACAGTATGCCCAGCTATAGAAATGTCCTAAATACTCAGCTTCTAGCTAGTTAACCTAACTCCAGATACTCTGACATTTTTCTGGCTCAGCTATAACTGAAGAATTCAATACTATCACTTGTTCAAGGCCAACTACACTTTTTAATATTAATTATGATTAATTATAAAAACCAAATATTTTGCAAGCTTGCCATAAAATTATGAATTTGGAATTAATGTATAACAGAGTCCCGATAGCCTTAGCGGCTGTCGGCTTGGAGCACTGTGGTAGTTTATTCATTCTTCCTGTTAGAATATCTGCTTGTTCGTACATCCCATACAGGCAAGCTGATATTCTGACAGATCTGCAGGAGACCTGCATGTCACTGTTGATTGCTGGTGTAATGCTTTCTAGGCTCCTGCAGACAAAAATAATAAATGCACATTTTTTTTACCTGCAATGTGCATTGATTATTTTTGTGCAAAAGGTGGACTTAACTTTTAACCCAAATCAGCACTAAATGCCTCTTCTCCTTCTAAAACAAAAGAAAAAAGAAAATAGGCTGCACACATAATGGGCTAACCTCAAAAGAATTTTATTATACACCAAAAACAGTAATAAAACATCAGAGCTATGACAACCAATCCTACATACCAGAGGTCACCACCCCCTCAGGGGGAAACAAGAGGGGGGAGGCCCTCAAAACCGGACCAAAGAATGAAAAAATGTCCATTGGGACTAACCTACCCTGATGATAACCCTCCAAGATCCAACCCTTGACACTACCCACCCCACCGGTCACTCCAACCCCCCAAAACAACCCCCCCCTGAGATACCCACAACACACCCCTCCCCTAGATGGAGAGACCCACCCATTCCGTTACCCCCTCACAAAGAGGAGAAAGAGGAGCTGAGAGGAATAACACCAGCCCACTGACACCCCCAACCCCTAACACCCACTAGATGGACATCTGCAGCAACTACACACATCGGGGCTCCAGATAAATGGTAATGCACATAGATATACATAATATTAAACAGCAGCCATATGATGCAGTAGTGTTACACAAAATAAAATGCAATCAAGTAAGGCCAGTGTGGCCATGGCCAATGACCAAAGGAGGTAACAATGTATAAGAAGTCAATATACAGGGCAATAGCCTCAGAGTCCAGTCAATACATGATATTGGTAACTTCTATATGGCCAGTGCCAAATGGAAAGAGGCAATAATGATGGTAATGCAGAAGAAGGCAATCCATGCAATTGCAGTAAAGGAATAAATAACACTAATGCAGCCTGCTGGGATGGATCAGAAATCAGCCAAGCAACATGTTTCAAGTCATGGAGTGAGGATTGCCAAACATATAACTTGGAGTCCAGTGCTGTAATACATGGTAACCAGCCTGTGTAATAGGAAATACTGAAGAAGTATAACAGCGACATAAACATGTATGACCAGTCCAGCCTGTGCTCAACACAGCTGATATGACTAAGGTAGCATCACAAGGTCGCTAGTACTCACAGTCCGGTGGGACCCCAGGGTCCTGTAGAGGTATAGGCTGAAATATCGGTAAGACCTCCAAGTCCAGCAGGGATTCCTGCCTACACTCCTTTGAATGGCTGCCAATCCTCAGATACCAGCCTTGGAAAAATGTCCAAGGTATAGATGTCCTAGCTGTAAAAAGTCCTGGTATGCGCCAGAGTGTGGAGATGGCGTGCGGATGTCAGGGAGAGGGCATGTCCCTCATTGACGCGTTTCGTTCCGCCCACTTTTGGGACTTCTTCAGAGCTATTGGTTGTACAGGCTGTCAGTCTGTACTTATATATCACCAAAAGTATTTGCCCTTACTCTACTTAAAGGGATCTCAACCTTTTAATGACAGTCTGTCATCCACTTAACATCAAGCAGATAGGAACATGAAGGGAACATAAACCAAAATTGGAAAAGATTATATATCATGGCAACACCTTAATCATGAAAAATTATATATACATCTAAAAATAAGACATGCAAACCAGTAAGTGTGCATGTCCAACTGGCGCCGTTCGGACCAGATGAAGCCCATGGTAGGAGACAGCAATGCAAATAGAGTAAGGGTTGCCATAGTGAATGGTGAACCCACCTGAGCCAACTCATTAAGAAACACTAAAATAATGCTCCCGGCCAAAAATTGGCTGCATAAATAATATCCCAAATGGTACTTAGAGTGATAGTCTGTAAGTCACAAAATCAAATCAATATAGACAACTGTCCTAATCCCAATATGTGAGACATATAGGTGGATCAGAGAAAACATTGCAGGGACAGGTCACTATTAAGTCCTTTAGGGATAATGGATTCCAACAGAAAGATTCACATAGCTTCTTTCTGGAGGAGTATCCTGTCTCTATCTCCTCTTCTTTCAGATAATTCTAATTTAAAAATCAACATATATTTAAAGCCCTGAGTTGATCGCCATGTTTGTCTTTGAAGTGTATGGCCACTGGTGATTTATCATCAGCAGTGGTGATACTAGTGAGGCATTCACCCATCCATTTTCTAAATTCCCTACGTGCTAGAGGAGCAGTTTACAAATGAACGAATTTGATATTTATAGATTTTGTTTGAATTTTCAAAGATTTTTGTTTTTACCATATATTTACAAATGCTACAATGTCCACATGGGTACATGCCAACTATTGGATTAGTAAAAGGTAAGCTGGTATTCGTTTTTTTTGGTGGGGATGTATTCACTGTGGATCAAGGCATCACCAATAGTTGGAGCTGTCCTGGCAATTAAATTAGGTGTGGGACCTAAAATTTTCTTTAGCTTATTGTCCAACAATAATATATGTCAATGTCTACCCAATAGAGATCACAATCAATTCCAGTGGGTTCCATATGTGGTAACAATACCTATTTTATCAACATCATTCTATATGGAGAATTTTGAGTGTGCACCTTGCTTATTCAGGATATCCTCCCTTCTTCAATGCCATGCCTTGTGTTTGCCATCCCTAACTACAGAGTTAGGATACCCACTGGCTTTGAATCTCTTATCTAAATGATAGCTTCCTCATGGAATTCTCTAGGATTCGAGCAATTTCTCCGAATCCTAAGGAACTGTCCCATGGGAATCCCTCTGATCAGATTCCAGGGGTGATGGCTGGTGGCATGAAGAAGGGCATTGCTCGCTGTTGACTTTCTAAAGGTTTTTGTAGTCAAAGTAGATGTAGATTTGCTAAATAGCAAGTCCAAGATCTCAATCTGATAAGGATCTACTTTAAATGTAAGGAAAATATTTTTATCATTCCTATTGAGTTCAGTAATATAATTCTCAAACTGTTCCACAGTACCCTTCCATACCACCAGCACATCACTGATGTATCAAACCCATAACTGTACATGTAGATCAAAGGCCACTTTAGTGTAGATGTCCTCCCTTTCCCACCATCCTGAATGTAGACATGCGTAAGATGGTGCACATGCGGCTCCCATTACAACTCCTCTAATTTGACGAAAATACTTCTTATCAAAAATAAAAAAGTTGTTACTAAGTATCAATTCGAGTAATTCGACAAGAAACTCATTATGCGGACCAGCTAGTGGGTGGCAAATATCAAGCCATTGAGCAACTGCATGTATCCCAATCTCATGAGGGATGGACGAGTAGAGGGATTCGACGTCCACCCCAGCCAGGATACAATCCTCTGGAATAGAAAAATCAGAAATCTGCATAATATATCGGTCGAGTCAAGTACAAAGGAGGGAAGTCCCTTCACATGATGTTTAATTCGCTGATCAACATATTTACCTAACTGTTCCAGGGGACTATCTACCCTAGAGACAATAGGTCTTCCCAACAGTCTGTTAATGTTCTTATGTACCATAGGGGTAACATAGAATTTAGGGATATTGTATTCTTCCACATGGAGGTGTTGATTTTCTTTTTAAGTGAGCAATCCCACTTCATATGCTCTGTCAACCAGATAGTTGATTTCACCAACAAGCCTCGGGAAGGGGTTACTGCTACATTTTTCATTGCAGGCTGTATCAAGTAATTGTCTGTAGATCTCATCCACATAGTCTTTCTCCTGCCACAGAACTACATTACCCCCTTTATCACTAGGTTTAACAATACATCCAGGTAACTTTCCCAATTCCTCCAGGCTAGTCATTCCCCTGATGTCAAATTATCTGTAGTCGGTTCAATTAATTCCCAGTCCATTGCTCGTATCTCAGTAGTCGCTGACTCGAGAAACAATTAAAGATATCTATTTGTACCAAAACTAGGGATTCAAGTAGATTTATTGGCTAGACCTGAAGGAGGTGGGGGGTCAAGGAGGTCGGAGTCAATCCAGGTATTCCCTTTGAGGAAATTAATAATTTCTTCCTCATTTAGGCCATAAGCCTCCCCAGAAGGTTGTTGGGTTTTCAAGGCGTCTGTATTTTTGCCAAAGAACATCAATTTAAAGTTCACACGTCTTAAAAATAGACATATGTCTTTATAAATCTCAAATGTATTGCCCTTATGACATGGTGAAAAGCCAAGGCCTTACTTCTACAGTATATCTCCACCATAGTTCAGACCTAGTCATTCCATGTAGGGTCTGTATGGGCTAGTCTTCTTTACACTTTGCTGTCAAGTCTTTACCTAAAGTGTTCTTCAATTACCTTGTTTCTTTTGGCCACACAGACTTTTGGAGTATTCATTAGTCCTTGGATGACCAGGGCTTCACTAGAGCTGACTCTTTTATCATGCATATTGATTTTTTGGAATCAGTCCAGTGTAACTTTGAGCTTTCCTGATAAGACTTAGTTTTCCCTGCAGCTTGATCTCTTACCTTGGTTTTTCTCTCTATTGAGAATTTAATACAACCGGGTTCACCATATCTAAGCTATTTATGGTCATACCAAAGGTGGCAAAGTTATTTGGACTTTTAATGACCCTCCCTAATCTAGTAAGTTCTTGCTAATCATCTCATGGACTGTCCTGAAAGGCCATTTGGGAAAATCGGAGTTAGACTTACTAGTGACTCTGTTGTCAGGACATCCAGATTCCCACCCTTGTGGTATTTTCAATATAGGTTATGTTCAGGTTTTCATCCTTCGTTTTGTGTTTAAAACTGACCGTTTCAGCAAAGGCACTTCCTTTTAAAGTGTACTTGGTGATGCATTTCCTGTTCCTGTTGGATGAAGTGCCTATATCTCATGGGCTGTCCTGGAAGACTTCTGGAAACAGAGGTCCAGAAGTGGTATACAGGTGCAAAAGATGAAATTTATAAAGGCCCATTCACACTTCTCTGGTGCAGTGCATTGCAGTAATGTGTGTTTAGTGCATGTGTTACTGTATTTGCCATTACCATGTTGGGGTGCCATTCATTTTCAATGGCACCCCAATGCATTAACCCAATGCACTTCCAACACATGTGTTGCAGCAGACTATAATAAACGGCAATGATCTTTGTTGCTCGTCCATTCTGGTAGCTTGGAAGTTCACCTATTTAAAAGGGCTGCCTTATAATATAACTAAAATTAGTTTTTTTGGTTTTGGATAGAGTGGAGAGGGACAAGAACACCTGTCAGCTTTTATTTCTGTCTCTGCCCCAATAGGGAGATTTACCCGCTCTGTTCTGTTTACTGGTTTGGAGTTGAAAGAAAATCCCAAAATTTGGGTTGTCACCAGAACAGGAACAGGGAGGAAATCTTCCAATGGGGACAACAGAGGTGACAGTCAGGAATTCTTTCACCTTGGAGGGCTTTCCTCTAGCTTTCATTTTTTGCTATGGGACAGGAGGTAATGGGAAATCCCCCTAACAGGACACCGATCCCATCTCTATCCAAAATGAAAAAAAAAAAAACTTTGCCTTTAGTTCTACTTTAAAGGATAAGTTCACCTTTTAGAAAAAAGTAATAAATGCACATTATTTTGTAGGTAAAAAAAATGTGCATGTATTATTTTTGTCCAAAGGAGTCTGGAAAGTATTGCACCAGCGGTCAGTAGATCGCCGATGCCATGCAGGTCTCCTGCAGAACTGTCAGAATATCTGGTTGCCATACGGGATGTACGGTCTAGCAGATATTCTGACAGGAAGCTTCAATGGACTACCATGGCGCTCCACAGCACTGTAGTAGTTCATTGAAAACTACAAGCCAACAGCCGGGAATTGCAGTTCATTCATTCGCGTAAGTCCATGAATGATTGACGCGGCCGTGTGGGCGGAGCCCCGCACGGCCGCATTGTTTTCAAATTTTACAGATAGAATGGGAGGGGACTACTATCTGTCAGAGGGAGGCTATGGAAACATGTTACATGTTCCACCCTAAAAACGGGTGAAACATCATGTTCCCAAAGGTGAACTTATCCTTTAACACAACACACTTAACACAACAAAACAATGAGGGAGTTTTAATAAAACTGGAGCACTCAGAATCTGGTGCAGCTGTTCATGGTAGCCAATCTGCTTCTAACTTCAGCTTGTCCAATGAAGCTCTAACAATAAAACCTGGAAGCTGATTGGTTTCTTTGCAGAACTGCACCAGATTTTGCACTGTCCAGTTTTAGTAAATCCCCCTCAATGTTTCAGGACAGAAAACTGTGAATGGGCCTTAAGGCTGGCCATACACTATACCGTCTGATTTACAGTCTAACATGTAAAATTATATAGGATAATATTAGAATGGATTGGTTAAGTTTGTCCTCATGTTGCTATTTTCATTTGTTATATTGATAGTTTTAGTAAATCCAAAGGAGATTGTATAAAGATTGTACAATCAGCATGGGTGCAGTAGGGTGTACCTATGTTGTTTGTGTGGGTTATCCACTGTTTGCCATAGACTTTCTATTATGTTATGTGTTTTTGGTGCTTTTTCTGAAAGCTCTCCAAACGTTACGCATGCTGCATCTTTAGTGCGCTTTCAAAAAACACACCAAAAACATGGGACATAATAGAAAGTCTGAGGGAAACCACAGTTAACCCCCACAAAAATTGTGCGTACACTGTGCTGCATCCGCACTGCGGCTAAACCACTGCGCAGAAGTGTGAAGGGTGTCTTAGTACCAAATTAGTTCTAGTGAGTTTTGGAAAAGCCTGCCAAACACTGCTTTTTGACTCTTGTGTATATACGATGTTTATCTATATTATCTTTTTCAGCTCTGGTTCACACTGATGTGGTGCAGAATTTGCAGCATTTTCAGTGAATATTTTGCAATCGCATCAGAATCGCACCCCATTCATGCGAACCGATGCGGTTAAGTTAACTACACCCCGAAAGCGGTCCGCAATACATGGTGCGATGTGCAGAATTGGATCGCAGAGGTGTGACTACCCATGCGATCCGATTCTAGTGCGGACCCAAAAAAAAGGGTCCTGCACGTTTTTGGTACGGGTGCGGTGCGAATAGAGCCATATACTGTAAAGTGTATGGCTCCAATCACACCGCACACAAATCGCATGTGATTTACACAGGAATGTGTTGCGCTTCCTATGCGAATCACATGTGCTATACTGCACCGCACATATTTGAATCCAAGCAATACAAAACTCCTATTCACTACTAACTCCAGCAAAAGGAGCTTTCATTGTTATCTTTATTAACTTCCTATTTAAAATTAAAAAATGAGCAATGGTATCCAATACTCCAGGTGTAGGTGACAGCAATGTCTGATGCCTGGTGAGCTGTGCTCATATATCTAAAAGAATCACCACTGGGATTTTGATGAAAACTAAAGACACGGCACACTAGAAAATTG
Organism: Staurois parvus; assembly: GCF_062004578.1. NCBI lineage: Eukaryota > Metazoa > Chordata > Amphibia > Anura > Ranidae > Staurois > Staurois parvus. The sequence continues at coordinate 12,604,445 of NW_028318158.1, read as the reverse complement.
TCGGTACAGATGTACTTTCACAGCAGAGATTGAAGAGGCTTTCACACAATGCAGAGAAAATCCGAGCCTGGGATAATAACTTTGAACCATAGGTCTGCAGTTTGTAGAGTAGTTTACTTCCCCGTCATCTGCGTATTACTTTTAAAGACAAGATTTTCTGCCTTAAAACGGGACTAAACTCTCTCAATAAACATTAATATATTTTTTTTTAACATTAAATCTTTTTATCAGAAAATGTTCAAATATAAACAGTACAAAGTAGTCATATAGCAAAGAGCGACTTCAAGAGAATAGAATATGAACAACCAAAAGAAAGTTTCAGTATACATCTGGTACATATATCTTCCATAAAAACAAACATCAATAATGAAAGTATTGTTGATTAAGGAACTACAATCAGGCATGTAATGATGCATACTTAAAGCAGAATTCCACCCAAAAGTGGAAGCTCCGCTTATCTGCCTCCTCCCCCCCTCCGCTGCCACACTTGGCACCTTTTGGGGGAGGAGCGGGTACCTGGTTTTGACAGCACCATGGCGAACTGAGCTCTAAGTTTGCCCCCCTCCTTCCTCTGCAGCCCTCTGGGACATTTCACAGGTCTTAGAGGACTGTGGCCCATTCACAAAATACAGCGCAATTTGCACGCGCGCAGTAGGAAACCGGCTGTGAAACTGCAAGGCTTCACTGCCAGTTTCACTCAGTCAAGAGGGTGGAGCCAGCACCCCACAGCCGATTGAAGAATCAGCTCAGGGTGGGGACACCACTGGATCCCTGGACTGGAAAGTGCCCTAATATTAAAAGTCAGCAGCTACAGTATTTATATTTGTAATTAGTATTTCTAATTTTTTGGAGGGGGGCCAGAACTTCTATTTAACAAACATACCTATAACAAGGATATTCAAAATAACAAATGATGTGACGTACTAATGATTGCAAAAAAAGACAAGTATAGAAAGAAAGAGGTTTACACAGTGTCAAAAGTGGACATACAGTATGAAGGCATATTATGTCTCAATAAAATACAGTATGTTGATATAACTTACTATTCTTACAGGTCCAGGTTTTCCAAATTTTATCAAACCAAGCATTTTTATGATTGTAGTAGGCTAACGTTTTGTTCAAAAGTCAGATGTGAACAGGGGCGGACTGATAACTCATGGGGCCCCAGGGCAATAGGGGATCATGGGGCCCCTGTGTCCTTGCCCACACTCAAAAAAGCCTATAAAAAAGGTACCAGGGGCATTTCATGGGGCCCCCTACTGACCCCGAGCACTCGGGCAGTGCCCGAGTGCTCGAATGGTCAGTCCGCCCCTGGATGTGAATGAACTAAATTGAATACGTCTGAGAAAAAAGAATATTAACTATTTTTAGTCCTTAGGCAACTAGCAATATTAAAGCGATTAAAGGTTATTATTTTTTTTTTTTTGGAAAATAACAAACATGTCTATACTTACCTGCTGTGTGTAGTGGTCTTGCACAGGGCAGCTTGGATCCTCCTCTTCTCGGGTCCCCTGCAGGCTCTCCTGGCCCCTCCCTCCTGTCTGGTGCCCCCACAGCAAGCGGCTTGCTATGGGGCACCCGCTGCTCCATGTGTCCATTCACACACGGAGCCATGGCTTGGCCCCGCCCCCTCTCATTAACTGACTGGCTGTGATTTCTTTCTCAGCCAATGAGGAGGCAGAGACCCAGGACAGCCAAAGCTGTCATTCACATCGCTGGATCTCGAAGGGGCTCAGGTAAGTATTAAGGGGGCTAGGGGCACTGCTGCACACAGAAGACTTTTACCTTTATGCATAGAATGCATGAAGGTAAAAAAATCTTCAGCCTTTATAACCACTTTAAATAGTTAGGAGCAGGGGCGGAATGACAACTCATGGGGCCCCCGGGCAATAGGGGATCATGGGGCCCCTGTGTCATTGCCCAAACTCAAAAAAGCCTATGAAAAAGGTACCAGGGGCATCTCATGGGGCCCCCTACTGACTCTGGGCCCTCAGGCAGTGCCTGAGTTTCCAAATAGTCAGTCCGCCCCTGGTTAGGAGGGTATATTATATTTACTTGTTTTAACTTTTTTTATGTTTCCTCTGTTGCTTCCTGGTTTCTGGCTTAGGCCAAAAGAAAGTCATACATCCCAGGAGTCTTCAGAAGGAGAGTATGGGGCTTTCTCAGCTAAGCAAACTATCCTGCCTGCATGCCTGAGCTAAGGGCAGATCGATTCAAGTAACTACTACATGGATCCTCTACATCAAACACTTAACTCCTGCGCTAGGAAAGGACTCAGTAGACCCAATAGGAATGTTCAGGAATTTTCTGGAATATGCACCGCTTGCTGCCCTCAACAGACCGGGGTGGTCTGAATACACTGGATACAAATGGAGTAACAGAAAAAGGGCTCACCGACCTAGTGCATTATCGTTTAAAATAATTTATTAAAGAAACAAAAATAGGTATCATACTCACAATGGACATAATAACACAGGCATGTCAAACTGAACAAGACGTATAGTCAGTCCGCCCCTGGTTAGGAGGGTATATTATATTTACTTGTTTTAACTTTTTTTATGTTTCCTCTGTTGCTTCCTGGTTTCTGGCTTAGGCCAAAAGGATGTCATACATCCCAGGAGTCTTCAGGAGGAGGCTTTCTGAGCTAAGCAAACTATCCCTCCTGCATGCCTGAGCTAAGGGCAGATCAATTCAAGTAACTGCTACATGAATCCTCTGCCCTTACTCAACATGGCCGTGGTGCAGGGTTTTTCAAAGTGATTTCTCAAAAAAATAAAGCATGGAAACATGGATGGATGGGTGGGTGAGTTTGCTCTAAATATTAAAAATTATTTAAATAGCTTTTCAGTTTGTAGTGCTCAGAAGAAGTTTAGTTCCACTTTAAAAACTGGGGCAGTGTGAGAACAATTGATAAACATACAACAATAGAATCTCAACAATCACATGAATAATGGAAGCTAGTCATTGATGTGTTAGCTTCCTTTGTAAACAATAATCAGACTGAATACACAGGGAATTCATTGACCAATCTCCTGTAGCTATTGGCAGCTGTATTGACCATGGAATTCTATGTGCTTTATCCATTATGTTTAGCAGGGTTTGTAAGCAATGATTCATCAGCTCTTTTAAAAAAGGAGCTCATTTGAAAATAAAACTCAAAAAATGTCCATTAGGCTTGTGATCTGCTTTTATTAATTTTGGGCATTAGTTTGGCAGAGACCTTCCCTATGTCCAGTACATTAAAAAAGTATTCCAAGTACAGATATTTTATACATTGTTACAATGGCCCAGATAGACCAATGTAAATATGTATATACCATACCTAGTTAATGCCCCTGGAAGCTGGAAATCAATGAAAGGAGAGACATAAGGGATATAGGTGTAATGTGTTGCTCATAGACACCAACAATTTAGTGCAGGTGTGGAAGAACAAGTCTATGATGCAGCAGAGGGCTGATGCCATATAATACCTTTCCATATGTGGTAGGCCTGCTCTTCCATTTTTTTTTTTAATTTAGCTAAAATGTGCCTCAAGCAGAGCTTGTCCAGAGGTAGTGAAGAAGGGACTAGTGCAGGGTGTGCAAGAAAAGGCAGAGATCCTAATGACCAGTGCTATGGAAAGTTGGGCAGTATATCGATCCAAATCAGGAATGTTTATTACTAGAACAAGAGAGCCAACGATGCTGGGTGTACTTCAGCAGGGGTAATTCATACAGTTTATCTATATTTGGGATGTGAACCCTTGGGTAATTGGTTGAATGAGTCACCCATCGAAAATGAAAGGTGTCTTGAAGAAATGCCTGCTTCTGAGGAGGTAGATATATATATATATATATATATATATATATAACATTTTGGTTTTGTGATATTTATCTCTAATTACTGAGGTGACCAAATTCCTCAGAGGTTGGAGTTATTTTACTTTCAGCTCCTCAGTGACAGAATCAATTTAAAGTGTCATTAAACCCTCATCATTAATAACTGTCAGACCATGCTGTATTGCATGCTGTTTGTATCCATTTTCTGTGTTCCCGCTACAGCCTGAGATTGTATAGACCAGCCGTTGTCTTCTACTGAGCATACTCCAGTTTCAGTTCCCTTCTAAGCTGTTAATTTTCTCCTTTTTCTTATCTGTGTAGCCCACATGACTATAGATTCACACAAGTGGGAGTATACACAGTGGATAAATGACAGCCCATTCCATCCTTCCTCTTCTATGTCTACTAAACAGTTCTACACTACTGGGGTGAGATATTGCATATTAATTTATGGAGGATTCACCTTCCTGTTATTCTAAGCACATACAAACAATGAATGGACACAGACCAGAGGGGCATGAAACAGACTGTGATTGGCAGAGCCTTCTCCTAGATAGCCCACATCATTTTTTTGAAAAAAAATAATGAAGATTTGAGTTCAAATACATATTTGGATGATGATTTAAAGCTGAAATTCACCCTAAAAGAGAAGATCCGCTTTAACACCTCCTCCCCTCCTCTCCCACTTTAGAAGTTTTTTTGGGGGGGGGGATAATTAGTTTTATCAGGTACCTGCTCCCACTTCCACTCTGATCGCCTAGGCAATTGAAGCAGAAGTTCTCCTCCTACAACCTTCTGGGGCACGTCACAGGCCCCAGGAGGCTGCAGGACCATTCACAAGATTAAGACCCTGTGACTGGAGAAAGGACACATGCTACAGGGATAGTAATAATTCCTTTTAAAGGCGAGAGGAGAACTTAGTACATGACAGATATCTGAATCTGTTAATTGTTAAATCTGTGAGGCACAGCCAGCAAGCAGGGCCGGATATAGCTGTAATCTGGGGATGCAGTAAAAAAGTCAGGGAGGCACCTTCATTTTATTTCTGTGGCTATGTGTGCCGGTGTGAAAGATAGGTATTGCAAGATTGCACATAAAAGTGGGAATATCTTAAAGGGAATAATTCAACAGAACCTGTGCTTATTCATCCACAAGAGAATACTATCTACTAAGCAACAGGTAACAGTCTCACAGACACACCAAAACCTCAGGACAAAGGCACATTTATAAATAATTCAACTCATCCATTAAATTTGCTTTCCGGCATACAAAAAAACAAAGTCTGAGCTTACATTAAAGAAGAACTTCATTATAACCAGCACTGTTGGAACATAAAGTGTATAGAGTGCAATAGAGGATGGGGGGACAAAGAGGGTGACCAGTACAGATCTCAGCTCCCCCAACAGTGAACAGTGTAGATCTCAGTGCTCCCAGGAGAGACAGGTACAGATCCCAGGGCTCCCAGCAGTGAACAGAACAGATTTCAGTGTCTGTAGTAGTGATGCACTGTAACAGTGCACCTAGGCTTCCATGTTCTGACCAGAGTATACAGGCCAGCCTGGGAACCACCTTGATTTGTTTCTGCTGCTCACTTCCAGCAAAAAGGTAAGTTTGAAGTGTGTGCAGCAGCCAGGGTCAGAGGACAGACTGGACCAGCTCCACACACTAACAAGAAGTAGAATATCTGTGTTGTGTCTGTTCTTATCAGTGTCCAGGAGGGATGCTTCATTCTAGCCTTTTGGTAGCAATGGCTGGCTGTATAGTAAGTATCACTGCTGGTATGATGGGGGTTCTGAAGGCTAATACCTGCTGGAACAGAAACTGGGGCCCCACAGGCAGTTGGGGCACGGGAGTAATTCCCCTAGGAAAACTTGAGGGGCCCAGTTCCTCCTGATTTAAATTGGTCTACCTTGTCTGGCTATGGGCTGGGAAGGCAACGAGTCTGCGGTGTCTGTGCCCCCTGGGTCTGGTTGTCCAAGGGGTGCTCTTATTAGCACTAGGGCTTGGGAAACCCACAGTGTGATTTGGCACATGGTCACAGCACTAAAGTTTTTTTTTTTTGCACTGTGCCTCTATGGGCTAGGCCTTTTAGATAAGTCCAGAGCAATTTTTGCTACTCGACATTTTTGTCACTTTTTCATTTTTGTGTGTGTTTTTCCACTGGATGGAGGGTGTGGGTCTTCAGGCCTACCCTGGAGTCTAGAGGGAGGGGGATGTGTGGCCATTAGGTTCCTTCCTCCACTGAATATGGGTGGTCTCTCTTCGGGAGAGCCCCTCCACCTAATACTCTGTGGTCAGCTTCAGCCGATCATGAGGAGAGGGATCCACCAGGCTTTTTGGCTAGGTGGACCAAGTTTGAAAACTTGTGCCCATGAGGAGACTTGTGCTCTGGGGGTTCAGGGTAAGGTTCTACCCATTTGATGGGGGGGCAAAAAGCACTTTTTTGTGTGTGCTCATGTGCACTTTTTTGTTCACATACAGGGTTTTTCTTTTTGTGTAACACCTTGGATTCAAAAAATAAAAATCTGAGGAATAACATTGTAGGTGGGCGGGGGCAGGCTGAAGAGTTTGCCTTACCACATTCTGTCAGAGCTAGCCTCTGTCTGGCCATTATGCTTCGATCGTTCTGGGTTGGGTTTCATTGTCCCATCATAGGTACCCGCCTACCAACACCACTGGTCCTGTAGGGTGACTCGAATTTGGGGGCTGAGCCCACTGCAGCACCACCCTAGATCTGGCCCTGGCCAATGTAGAAGAAGATTTTATCCAGAGGATGTAAACATCTGAGGAGGCTAAGGCCAAGCCAAGCAAGCAGCTGCTGGGGTTAGGTCAGAATAGCTAGGCCTGATGGGTAAGTGTACTTTAAAAACAAAAAATTGCAACTGCTCCAATCAATTTGTAGCTAAATTTGTTTTTAATGCAACTTGTTAAACTGTGCAGGGAAATGTTTGTATTGTGTTTATACTTTGAACATAAGCTTTCCCTTAAAATGGACTGATCCTTTAAAACATAGCCTATTACATAACCTATTTCATCTAATGCTTCCACAATACTGCTTAACCAATTTTGAACAATTTTTATTGACGTTTTGCTGCATTGTATCGCTGTGAAGATGTATGCCTACAGTGCAGCTCTTCACCATAAACATTAAACATGTCCAGTAAATAAGACTGGACTGTTGAGGCAAATTGGCACATACACATTTAGTTGTGTCTTGTTCTTTATTAGAAATGACATATCATGGATAATATTCAGTTTTGGTATTCACGCTCATGTTATTGCATCCGGTCCCTCTCATAAAGCATGTTAATTAAAGAGCAAATGTTTGTTACTGCTGCAAAGCAGAGATCCCACAAGAGCTGGGCAAGAAATAAAAGCTGATCTGTACTGCAATGAAACTGTAACCTACAGAGCAAAGGATTTAACAAATCACTGCTGCGTGGCAGAATCGATTCATTGCAGCATTCGCTTGGCACAGTAAGTGCCGTTTTTTTTCCCTCTGCTGCAGTGTTCGGCTTCAAGAATTTGACTCATTGTTTTACATAATTTTGCTTATCAGAGCGGGGTCAGAAAACAGCGGTCACAGTTAATGTCACCTATTGAAAGAAAGCATGATGGTGTTGCCAATAAAGTTGGTTTAAAAAAAAAATAACAGTTGGATGTAGGCAAAACAATAAATCTTTTACAGCAGTTGGGAGGGGTGAGATGAAATAAGGTGAAACTGACAAGAGAAAAGCCGCTTCCTCTACAAGGTTTCTTTCTGTACAAAGCAGGCGACAGAGAATACAAAATGCAGGAATTTACTTGGTGAAATGGAATTAAGCTAGCTTATATCCTTTGTCTATGTGCAAGCTGTGTAACGACATAATGGGTTGTGCAGTCATGTAAATAAAGGAATATAGAATAACTCTGTGACTATGGACACATGACTTGATCTCAATGCAATATCAAAAAAAAACAAAAAAACTTTCTATGAAAAAGGCTATTTCTGGTGTCTAAAATACATATTAGTCTTTTGCATATAGTTTTTGCTTCAGTGAAATCCTGAAAATTGACTGAAATTACCTTTTTAATGAAATACAATGGAAACAATAACGGGGAAATTAAAAAAATGTGGTATAGTTTTTAATAGTGCAATAGTCTGAGAGTTAGAAAAGTTCCTTTTAACCTCCCTATGATTATTTCAGATTTTTGGTGCTGAAAGCGGTACCATTATTTTGCATGGAAATACGTAGTTTTTTTATTGTAGGAATGTAATTTTTAGGAATAACTCACTGAAATCTGTCCAAACAAGAGTCTAGTAAACATCCCGGGTATGATAAAATTTGAAACACAAAATCATAAATTATAATTTATAATATAAGTCATGTGATCACCATGTCGGCACATGACACAGAAATGAAACAACTTTGGGGTTGATTTACTGATGGCAAATAGACTTTGCATTTTTCAAGTGCAGTTGCACTCATTTCCCCCAGAGCATAGTGAACGTGGTGTAGCTCTGCTAATTTCCATCATCAAATCATGTGCAAACAAAAATGCTGCTTTTTTTAATTTTCTCTGCACCTCATTGGGTATTCTTTACAAAGTGAAGCTTCACCACATTCAATAGGCTCTGGGAGAAAACAACTGCACTTGCAAAGTGCACAGTCTTTTTGCCTTTAATAATTCAACCCCACAATGAATAAACAATGCCATTAATTGCAAAGTAAAGACTGAAATGGTGATCACATGGCTTAGTTGGAAAACAAACCCCTGTGATTTTAATTTCAAGCAAATTTCACCAGGTCAGGGGTCCTGCAACCTCCTACAGGAGAATGAAAACTCTTCCTACAAGCTGTAACCATTGCTTTGCTGGACACTGATATAAGTCACAAGACTGTTCTAACTGCTGATGAGAAAAGGTATTTGGCACTTTATATTTACTAAAATAATTGCATTTCCATGTTCTGTGTACTGTGGGGGACCAGATAAAGTGAATGCAGGGTCCTGCACTTAGTAACACCTTAATGTGCTTCTTCCTGAGCCACTCCTTTGTTGCCTTGGTGGTATGTTTTGGGTTATTGTCATGCTGGAAGACCCTATAACTATCCATCTTCAGTATTCTGGCTGAGGAAGGTTCTCATCCAAGATTTTTAAATACATGGCCCCATCCCTCAATGCGACAATGTCGGCCTGTACCTTTGGCAGAGAAACAGCCTCAAAGCATAATGTTTCCACCTCCGTACTTGACTGTAGGGATGGTGTTCTTCGTGTCATAGTCAGCATTTTTCTTCCTCCAAACACAGCAAGTTGAGTTAATGTCAAAGAGCTTAATTATGGTCTCATCTGACCACAGCACTTTCTTCCAATCCTTCTCTGAATCATTTAGATGTTCAGTGGCAAACTTCAGACTGGCCTGTACATGTGCCTTCTTGAGGAGGGGGATCTTACAGGTGCTGTAGGATTTCAATCCATGGCAGTGTATTGTGTTACCAATGGATTGTTTGGTGACTGTGGTCCCAACTGCCTTGAGATCATTCACAAGCTCCTCGCGTGTAGTTCTGGGCTGATCCCTCACTTTTCTCATGATCGTCCTTACCCCATGAGGCAAAATCTTGCATGGAGCTCCAGACCGAGGTCAATAGATAGTTATTTTGTATTTGTTCCATTTGCAAATAATCGCTCCAACAGTTGTCTCCTTCTCATCAAGCTTCTTGCTGATGGTTTTGTAGCCCATTCCAGCCTTGTGCAGGTCTACAATCTTGTCCCTGAAATCCTTTGACAGCTCTTTGGTCTTGCCCATGGTGGTGAGCCTTGAATGGAAGAAAGAGATTCTGTGGACAGGTGTCTTTTATACACATAACGAGTTGTCCTTAGCAGCACCTTCTTAAATTGACAGGACCAATCTGTGTACCACATGAGCACATAACCAGTCAGTTGGTAGGGGAGCAAATACTTATTTTACTCACTGAACTGCAACTCAATTTATAACATTTGTATCATGTGTTTTTTTATAGATTTTCTCTATCATTTAAAATACACCTATGATAAAATTGATAGACCCATCATTTCTTTGTACATCGCAAACTTATAAAATCTGCAGGGGATCAAATAATTAGTTTTGCCGCTGTATGTTACATTCTTCCTTTTCAGGCCGTTTTTCAGTTTCTAGTGCTATGATAGTATAACTGACAATTACTCGGTCATGAAAACTGGAATTCATTTTATATAATTTTCCAGAGACAGAGCTTTCTTATTATGGTAGCTAAGAAACACATAGTTTTTTTTATTTTTTACTATTACAAAAACAGACTAAAAATTTTCAAAAACTAATTAAGGCTAGGTTCACACTGCTGTGATACAGTTTTGATCCGACTTTCAGTGTGATTATGTAATGCTGCTTGAATGCAACTTTGATACAGTTTGTATATTCTATGGGGCCAAAATCACATTGGAATCACAAGTAGTACAGGGACCTTTATAAAAACCACTCAGTGCTGTGTTGCATCGATGTGAGCAGATATCCTTGAAAACAATGGGATTTCCCTTGTCATGTGATTCTGTGTGACTCGGGTTGCATCTGCAATTCTGTGAATCAGGCCTAAATAAACATGACAGTATTGGGGTGATTAAGATGTGATTAGCCTTTAAAAGTTGCCCACTAAGTGCAAGGCCTCCATTATTAATAGGAGAATGTTGCCTGGAGGATGACATTTATTGAACTGTATTGTGTGCAATGTCTAGGTGTCTTGGATAAACCTAAATCACTTTAACCCCACCTCCAAAAAATCCCACAATCATTGATGGTCAGTGGCATTTAAAACCCCACAACCACCACCACCACCCCCCATTATTGGTGGTCAGGGGCACTTTAATACCCCCTCCCAAACATTGGCAGTCAGCAACATTTCAAATTCCCCCAAACAATCCCCCAATCATTGGTGATCAGTAGCACTTTAAGATCCCCCACTATCAACATTTCTATAACACTGCCTTTAACATTTTAAGGATCAGATCACAGTCTGCTACATTATTCTTATGTGTCTAATCGCACTCATCAGAAGCAAACATTTCTACAGTTGGAAAGCGGTGCATACTTTGGAGTTTTTGTTTATTAAACTGCCTGTGAAACTACAAAAACTGTTGTTTCTAGAATTAGTCTTGCTGCTCTGATGGATTGTTTGTTTCCTGCTGTGCATGTGCACAACCACTGATTTTCTACATACCCATCTGTGCATGTCTCATAAAGAATTTGTGGGGTGAATTTACTAAAGGCAATTTGACTGTGCTCTTTGCCAGGGCTCCAGGGCTTAGTAAATGAGGGTAAGCTCCTGATAATTTCCATTTTCCAATCATGTGTAAGCAAAAATGCATTTTTTTTACTCTTTGCAAAGTGAATCTTCATCTCATTTACTAAGCCCTGGAGCAATTGCACTTGCAGTCTGCATTTGCAAAGTGCACAGTCTATTTGCTTTAAGTAAATCTACCCCTATGCATCCAGTACAATTAGACAGTAAGCATATTTCTCTTCCCCAAAGTGATGCTGTTTTGCCACAGGTAGAGATATCTGCTAGACCAGCAATGGGCAAACTACGGCCCGCGGGCCGTATACGACCCGGCGGACCTTTTAATCCGGCCCGCGGAGCTAGGCTCCTCCCACAGTCCGCCCTGAAGACCGGTGTAGCATGAAAATCTGTCTCCTATGAGGATCTGTCCCCCTCGACGTATCTGCGCATGTGCCGGAGATCGCCGATCGGCTGCTAATGCCTGAAACTGGCACATGCGCAGATACGTCGAGGGGGACAGATCCTCATAGGAGACAGATTTTCATGCTACACCGGAACGGCGCGGGAACACGGCAAGAGGAAGCAAAGGTAAGTGAATTGACACAGGGGGGACTTGGGGACTTAATATGGGGGATGAATTACTATAGGGGGGATGAATTACTATATGGGGGATGAATTACTATGGGGGATGAATTACTATAGGGGGGATGAATTACTATATGGGGGATGAATTACTATGGGGGATGAATTATTATATGGGGGATGAATTACTATGGGGAATGAATTACTATATGGGGGATGAATTACTGTGTGGGATGAATTACTATATGGGGGATGAATTACTATATGGGGGATGAATTACTATAGGGGGGATGAATTACTATGGGGGATGAATTACTATAGGGGGGATGAATTAGTATAGGGGGGATGAATTACTATATGGGGGATGAATTACTATGGGGGATGAATTACTATATGGGGGATGAATTACTATGGGGGATGAATTACTATATGGGGGATAAATTACTATGGGGGATGAATTACTATAGGGGGGATTAATTACTATGGGGGATGAATTACTATATGGGGGATGAATTACTATGGGGGATAAATTACTATATGGGGGATGAATTACTATATGGGGAATGAATTACTATGGGGGATGAATTACTATATGGGGGATGAATTACTATGGGGGATGAATTACTATGGGGGATGAATTACTATATGGGGGATGAATTACTATGGGGGTGAATTACTATTTTCATGCTACACCGGAACGGTGCAGGAACACGGCGAGAGGAAGCAAAGGTAAGTGAATTGACACAGGGGGGACTTGGGGACTTAATATGGGGGATGAATTACTATAGGGGGGATGAATTACTATATGGGGGATGAATTACTATGGGGGGATGAATTACTATATGGGGGATGAATTACTATATGGGGGATGAATTACTATATGGGGGATTAATTACTATGCTTACTATGGGGGAATATTACTATACTTACTATGGATGACACATACACATCATTCATCTACTCTTGGTCCGGCCCCCGGGTCCAATATATGAACCCATTGCGGCCCTCAAGTCAAAAAGTTTGCCCACCCCTGTGCTAGACCCAAATATACAGTTAAGCCCTTCTTGAATGTTAAAGAGAATTACAAATCCTACATGCCATAAATGTCTTTATATGGGTCCCTATAACTTTATGTGGGACCATCCAAGTTGTAGACTGCAGAGTTGCAGACTACACTTCCATGTTCTCTCATGCTCATCAGTTGAGCATGGAAGTGCAGTGTAGTTGGTTTCTTGTGGGATCTGGAAAACCTTTTTCCTCACAGTCATCTTCTTTGTTGTCCTGCTTGGAAGAGTAAGATTGGTGGGAGTGGCTATATCAGTACTACAGCAGTCCACAAGCTATGGAAAATACTGTTTGGTAAAAATAATCAGAAGATAAATGAACAAAATGATCCCTTGTTTGAACCAAAACTTGTTAAGGCAGATCACCACCTACCAGACTTCAGCTACCTAGACACCACTCGCAGTGTAAATCCAGTTGTTGCAATTTAGGTATTTAGGAAAAATGGTCAACTTCAACTTCAGATCAGTTCCACTTACAAGAAAGGGACTCAAGTGTTCTTTTCACCATTTTTCTATTATTTCATCAAAAATGAAAAATGAACCCAATTTAACATCCAATGAGCCCAGAATCCAGGATCCAGCCTTTTCCAATGACAAATATCCTCCCAATAAATTTGGAGACATAGATTCTTTTTTCTGTAAAAAAGACACATTTTTCACCAAGTCCTGAAAAGATAAATGTGCTACCAGCCCTGAAACCATTCAATAAGGCTGACCAGAATAAGGAGATAGAAAATTCCAGTATTCAGGGAACAATCCATAAGAAGGAATATCCTTTGATTAAATACATTGGGTTTCAGAACAGATCCCTGCAAGAATGAAAGGAACCCTTAAAACTATTTGGAAATAGCTTTAAGTGTTTTGCTTCTACAGAACATCTTGCAAAGGACTTTACTGCTTTACTCAAACACATAGATCAAGGCAACAATGTCCGTGTCCAAGTGCTTCATCCACCTAAGCACAACCCTCCACCTGTTGCACAAAATCATGGAGGGGAGAGCCATGAACAGTCACCTACAAAGTGTAGTGAACTACTCCACAAAGGAACTTATGGAAAAATGCATGCAAAAATATGCCTTGTCAAGTTGTTTCCTCAACAATAACCAAAGAAAGCAGTTAAGATGTATGCTGTCTTAGTTCGCCATAGAAGAACATATTTTGTCCAATGCACTACATACCTGTGCTGGCTCAGGGCAAGTTTTAGGAAGATTAAGTTGTTCATACAATTTCTTTACTGCACCTTTGGAAGTACTGAGTGGGATCCTCTTCCTAAACTCAAGAGCAATCAAATACATAATGAGAAGAAATCCTTACACCAGGAGATGCACTTTCTAAAACTAACCTAAGCCATTTAGCTGACTGAATCCCACTACTTGATGACAATGCCAAAATCATGCTACTGCTGTTAAGAGACATCCTGAGTGTACACATGGTATATCATCAACACAAGGGTTGTAACTATGATCTTTATCTCCAAAAGACTGACCTTGGTTGGATAATTATTGGAACCTATACAAGCTGCAATCCTCAGTGCAATCCTAATATGCATTCCAATAAAATTATCATACAAGAAATTCAAGGCTACATTAGTGAACTGGTTTTTGATAAACATGGAAAGATTGTCACGGATAGTGCAAAGCCTAAATCTTCATCAGATGATCAGAAGTCTACTAATAATGAGACCTTACACAACAATGTTGATGTTCATCAGTTCATGGTATGTGTAACTGGACACTCTAAATCACTACAGTGTAGCTCACAGAGGACCAGCTGCAACCTCAGGGTAGTCCTGTCATGACAACTATACCTGACAACTACAGAACAGTAACATCTCTTCACTTACAAAATCCAAGCACTGGCTCCAAAGACTTTGTTTCTACTTTTATACAGTAGGGCTTTGGCATGAGGTGCAATTTTGCTGCAGATTCCTGTTTCCAGAACCAAGCTGATAGAGCCGACAGCTCAACTGTCACACCAAGAACCTTTGGCCTAAGAACCTCATCACAGTTGACTACACCACTCATCATGCAAGAACATTGTTTTCTTGAAACAGGGTCTCCTGGATTTCTTAAGAAGTTATTTCAACCAGCTTGAGAGACCATAAAGAACCTTGCAAACTTTGTCATCTTCAGGGAGGAACCTAATGCTCTCAAAGCTGCTCTAGGACACTAATTTTCAGGTCATCAGGATTTAGCCAGGCAAACCTCTGTTCCATTTGTGCTTGAATCCCTTGCTTTACAGTTTGTCAGCTGAAGTATGTTTGTCTTTTAGCCTCTCTGACTTGAAGATGAGTTGCTGTACTACAGGATGTCAGAATGACTGGACTTGCTACTTTCTTCTCCTGTAAATTTATGTCTCCAGTGGAACTGTTCAAATGTTCTTCAAGAGATTTATCCAGACTTCATATTTCCTTTATAGACTTGTGTTCACATTTGCATATTTTCTCTCTTATTGTTAGTTTTCAGGTCCAAAGAACCAGTCACTATTTATGGACTTATGTTTTGTTATATAGTGAAATTTAAAGAATCAAAGCAAGGAGTTGTGTGTCCTACCTGTATGTAGTTACTATTATTGCAAGTATCATTATTATGTTGAGGTGTCTACAGTCATCTATTGGAAGTTCTGCACCACAACTTGCTTTGTGTGACTTTGGTACATTCCTTGCATCTCCCTTGTTTTGTGTTAGTACAGTCTTTAGTTAGACCCTTTTTCCTCCTCTCATGCTCCTCAGATAGCTTCTGTTTATTGTAGAGACTGAGCTTGGGAAAATCATTGTTTTCTTGACTTGGCTAGAAAACATCTTCTGTAATGTACTCTGTGAAGTAAATACAACTTGGTTACAGCTTCTGTGTCTTATTAGACAGTTAAGCTGTTTGTTGATGCTGCTCAATCAGCAAGTGATTATTCTGTCTGGGCAGAGTGAGAATAATGGAGGTATGTCAATGCACAAAGTGGAAGTTCAAACAGAACACCTGGTATTTTTGATAAGCTAAGCTCCTTCTGGAGCATCTCTTTAAAAGCTGATGCAATATTTGTCCTTAACCTGCCCTTCTCATCAAACCACCCAGCACCCGGCTGTAATATAGATCTCAGATGCACACAATACAAGTTACTACTTTCCCTTACCTGCCAGGGCTGGCCTGTTTATTTCCCTTTTGGATGTGTTGGCCTGTGAGGCAAGTGCACATATCACAGGTACAGCCCTGGAGAAAAACAACTATCCTGGGTGCATGCACCAACCTAGGAGACCAGAGGCTGTTATTTTTTATGGCCATTGAGAGGGACAAGCCACAAATTAGCTTTATATTATAGCCTCTGTTAGATTTTTATTGCTGTCTGCTCTTCTAATATGCAAATTTTTCCTTACTTTCCGTCAAGACAGGAAGCGATGGAAAATCTCTCAAGCAGACAAACTAAAACCCATTTTTAGTACAGGGAAGGGTTAGAACTGAATTTTTTTTATTGCTGCCTGTGCTTTCCTGTTCCTGTAACAACTATTCCTCTAATTAAGATAGCAAGAGCCAGTCCAATTCAATAAATCAATATAAGGGGAAGAGGTGCAAAGTGTAGTGGCCAATAACAACGTAAATACTGTAACCTGAAGAAACCAATCCTTACTGATCTGACGCTTAGCTTTGCTTGTTTGCTGTAGGATATTGGACTTTGAACTTTTTAAATCTCTTTGTATTACTTTGCTGAATATACTTGTTTATGTGCTAAAACATTTTTATGCCAATCCATATGCAAAACCTAATTTGTAATGACAACCTTTAGCTACTGTGCAATCTCATATGCTGAGCTATGACTTCTTGCAGAAATACTAATTTACTAATGTGGCTGAGAAGCTTTACATCATAATTTGTGTGAATATTCACCTAATTTTTCAGTCATGTGGAATGCAAATTATTGTATACTTATTTTCATTGCATATGATTGAAAATCTGGACTGAATATTCACACATTATTTTGTGTGAATATTCTCAACTTCTGTGGTAAATCAGCAAAACTGTGTAGAGCAGTGGTGGTCACTTTTTTTGATAAGGGGGGGGCCTCAAGTGTGACCCCTGACATCACTGAAGGGCCACCCATAAAATTCGGTGAATATTCTAAGCTGGAGACAACACAACCAGATATAGTTAAATACTATAAGCATGATACAAGAGATGGTCAGAGACTCCGGACCAGCTACCAGAGATGGTCAGAGAATGTGGACATAATACAGAAGATGATCAGAGACTGTGAACAGGATACAAGAGATGGCCAGAAACTGCAGACAGGGTACAAGAGATGGTCAGAGACTGCAGATGGTAAAAGAGATGGTCAGAAACAGTGGACATGATACAAGAGATGGTCAGAGACTGCAGACATGATACAAGAGATGGTCAGAAACTGTGGACATTATACAAGAGGTAGTCAGAGACTACAGATCAGAAACTGGAGATGGCCAGAGACTGTGGACATAATACAGAAGACAATCAGCGACTGCGTACAGAATACAAGAGATGGTCAGAGACTGCAAACAGGATACAAAAGATGGTCAGAGCCTGCAATCAGGATACAAGAGATGGTCAAAGACTGCATACAGGATGAAAGAGATGGTCAGAGACTGTGGACATGACTCAAGAGATGGTCAGAGACTGTAGACATTATACAAGAGGCAGTCAGAGACTGTAGATATGATATGAGAGTTGGTGAGAGACTGTGGATATGGTACATGGGATGGTCAGAGACTGCAGACATGATACAAGAGATGGTCAGAGACTGTGAACATACTATAGGAGTTGTTGAATAACAGGGACATGCTTCAGTAGACAGTAAGACTGCAGACATATTACATGAGACTGCTAGAAATCACTGTTATAACAGGGCAATAGTGAAACACATCTTAGTGTCTGTAGGGGACCAGGGGGGGCCACACAAAATGTGCCAAAGGGCCACATGCATCCTTGGGGCTGCAGTTTGGGCACCAGGAGTGTAGAAAGTCTCCAATCTTGCATGCACAGTTTTACCTGGAGAAAATTTTGGTAAATGATATCCTAGTACTACAAGCTCATATGCAGATCATGTTTCTGCTGAACAAAAGCTACAATTTCAACATAAACAATACCTAGATCTAAATGTCAAGATCCTTGGAAATACATTAAAAGGCCACAGGTATGCCCATGAAAAGAATCAGGGCAAACAGAAGTACACCTTACTTCAGCAATTTTGCATAAATGAATTCCTTGGGTATTGTTTCTCTTTAAATGCTCTACTATTATTGCACATTATCCCTCTATCCAGCGAGTCGTGTGTAATGTGCCTGAGATGTAGTAATTACAGTACTGCTGTAATAGCCTTCTCATTGTGAGATTACATCAGCTGCTTTCTACCAACATTACGCTGGCCCCTTGAGACACTAGGCTCGCAACTGTAGGAAGCATGCTACTGGCATGTAATAGGTCCATAAGAACATATTTATTAATCTGGGAAGGATAAGTTCATTGATCACTCACCACTCATTTGCCGCTCACTCACATTGCTGAATCCCTGTCAGGGTCATTCACTTTAAATATAAGACACAGCCGCTGTCCATGTTGTTTTTCCCTGATCAAGTCTTGTTTGCTGCACATGTGGAATTCCCTGAGGGAAGTCTAGGTTTTGGTAACTCTTATGTTTATTATTTGTCATCAAATCATTTATTTACCCAAATGAAGAATGCTAAAACCAATGCGCTCACTCTCTTACACATACATTCACCATAAATTCAATGCTCTGTAAACAATTTTTATAGTTTTAGCTAGAAAGAAGAAGTTTAGAGAAAGGAATGTGGGGAGCTGGATTGTTTCAACCTTTTTTAAATTCTGAGACTGATGTTGGGTGAGATTAATTTTTAGGTGGCGGTCCAAATTGTGACAGCAAGGAGTACTGGAGTACAGGAGGAAAGTATCAGAAAACAAGTCTATAAAGTCTAGCCAATTGTTTATATCAGAAGTAACCTTTGGTAAAAGCCAATGTGTCAGGGTCAGGATTTGAACCTGCAACCTGTGCAGCATCTGGCTGTGGCTCATCTCACTGTGACACCTGATACTGGACAGCTCCCTCTCTAATCCCATACGACAATCTTGTCTCTTGTTTCTAGTGAACCTTGAACACTTACTCCCATGAACTTCCTGATTTAAGCCAGGTCTCGGCACTTGCTGTTTGTCAGATTATTGTGCTCTCTCCAGCCAATATCTTGCTCCTTCATGTTGCTGTCCTTATCTTTACTACCATATGTTACCAACCCTTGGCTTGTTCCTCAACTACGCTTCTGCTTGATCCCAACATGCAACCATCCATTATTAGCACTTGGCTAATGCCTCAACTTCACTTATGATTGATCCCAACCAGCAACCATTTGTTACTAAACTTTGGCTTGTTTGCTGATTACGCTTCTGCTTAATCCCTATCTGCTAAATCTTTGCCTGGACCCTGGCTTGCTCACCTCCTGGAGAGGTGATCCTGACAACCTCAACATTGTACTTATATGCACCAAATCCCATCACCACTATTAGGAGCTCTGGTAAATACTGGTTAGTGCTTTGACCCCGTACCTCAGGTGAGCCCACGTCATCCACCATGGTGGCCTTCTTCTGTATTTACCCTGCAGATTGGTTGGAGCCTCTCTACTGGTATAGCTACTTGTCTCCAAGCCTGTCCCTGATTGTGGCACAGTGCCTTTTGGAGGTTGAAGGGGTTCCTCTTATCAAAGCTTGATAACCATTGTGGAAAATGCTGGTACTGGATAAATAGCTGTGAAATGATACTACAAGTAATTTGTATAATAGCCAGTTTGAGCCAAAGATTTTTCAGTGCCTCTGTTGGCAATTTTGCCCATTCAGCCCAAAAAACATTTGTGAGGTCATGTACTGATGTTGGATGAGAAGACCTGGATTGCATTCCGTGTTCCAATTCATCCCAAAGGTGTTCAATAGGGCTGAGGTCAGGGCTCTGTGCAGGTCACTTGATTTCCCCCAAATTGATGAAACCATGTTTTTATGTTGACTTGGCTTCATGTATTTAGACTGAGAATAAGGCTAGGTTCACATTGGTTCACACAGCAAAGTGAAGCATTTTACTCAACAAGCAGCTATCAGTGTGAGCAAGTAACAATGCAATGTGCATTTCAGCACATCACACTGCTTACTTTTTCAATTTATTTGAAGGTTCACTATCTGATACTTCATTCATGTCTTCACAGCATGTTGCAGTGCAGTGTTGTGACATGCTTTGTCTTTCAGTGCACCGCACATCACACCAACTTTGTGGTGTGAACAGGACACATAGAAAATAATTGTTTTCTATGTGTCCTAGTGGTGACCTTAGTATGTTCAATGCAGAAAAACACAAATCACTGCACAAAGTGTGAATGAGACCTATATTAAAATTAAAGAATAATTGTAGGTGGAATACTTGTAAAGCAATATATGTGACATTACTGCACATTTACATTTATAAAATGAATATGCTGTGTATATTCCATGCATTACCTCGCATATTTTCACATCAAGCAACTCTAACTTACATACATTAGCATCTATTTTTCAATGGGAAATAGCACTTACTGTATTATTCAGCGTATTTTTATCCCAGTGAATGCACATTTCCCATTCTGTGATAAATTTATATTTGGAAAGTTATTTTAAAGGTCTAGAGTTGCAGGAATCAGAAAATTGATCACCTCCATAAGGATATCACCTGAGCACCCCGTCACTTCTGCATTCAAGTTAATTCTACAATAAACACCATTACTATATAATAAAAAATAATGAATACAATGTATAAGTAAATATATCATTCTTGAGGTTAGCAAAGTACTGATTTGATTTCTATTTATACACTAAATTATTTTCATCGTGGAAAAAGAACAATATGACAAAATGTATTTTACACATTTATACAACTATTGATGTTGGCTGGAGGGCACATGGCTGAGTGGCACATATTGGGGTTCTTTCAATAAAGTGGGGTTTTTTAATTAAATGGCATTTCCACTCTTGCTCATCTGAACATCTCTTCTCTGTCCCTTCACAGATAAATTATGCATTTATTCTGCTGCTGCTTCGCATTCACCTAAAACTGAATACAGACTGACTGCTCTCAATGTCTTTATGGTAAACTATGCATCTATGTTGCCGGTATCACCATCACTTTATTGTAATGTTTATTTATTAATGTTCTTTTTTAACAGAAATTGTTTTTTTTTTTAGAATAAAAATAACAACACAGAAATTAGATCCATGTGACACAAGAGCTGAAATATACAATGTGACAATCTAGGATAGGCACATCAATAGTTGCACAATATACAAGGGCAACAACATAGTCATAGGTACCCAAAAAAGCACTGTTGACTAAAGGAGGAGGAGGGGAAGGGGTCAGTAGTAGAAACAAAGGGAGACAGATCTTGTGGAGTAGAATAGAAGGACAGGAAAGGAGACATAGCAGCCATTAGTACTGTGTAAAGAGTCTGTATCTCAATTCGTATAGCAGGGTTAGTAACAGCAAAAGTCATAACTCAAGAAGTATTTACAGAGACAAACCTCCAGTTTCTATCCAAGGGCACCAAATTTTCATAATTTTTTTGGGGCAGTTATAGCCCATATAAATCAATTTATACAGAGGAAGCACCCAATTGATCACATGCTTCCATTGTTGGACTGTGGGGGACTCTACCGTCTTCCATTTAAACAAAATTAGTTACCTTGCATAAAAGACCACATAGAAAAGAAAGCACTATTGGTGAAAAGAGACCTCAATCCTGTCTCCCATGCCCAATGGGAGAAACATGGGATCCAGAGGTACCTGTAGATCTGCGATAGCATTAGTTTTGGCTGCAACTCCCTGCCAGTAACTCCATCTATAGGGGCAAGACCAGATCATATGTAAAAAGTTTCCCACTTCCAAGCTACACTTCGGACATTGGCTATCAACAGACAGCCGCTGAAGTGTCTAGTACACACGGTGGAGAAATTTCAACTGTATGCATCTATCTTTCGCAGATATCATCAGAGGTGTGTATTGTTGTATACAAGCCCCCCAGTCTTCATTTGCAGGTAGATTTTCCTGCCCGATGTGACATAACTGAGTGACTTTAGATGTATCTTTGCCTGAAATCCGTAAATAGAGAGAAGATAGAATTTTATCTACATTTTTCCAGGTAAGAAGGTGTTCAATGTGGTGGGACGCTAAAGTGATAGGGCTGGGAAATTGTGTTCTAACTCTATGTCAGAGCTTAAGGTAATTAAAAAACATTTCATTCTGTAAATTATAGTCCGCCTTCAAATTTTCAGAAGACGAAAGAAAACCATTTGGGTCTGGGACCATATTAATGTGTGGAAGAAATGGGTTGCAACAAATAGGTGTATGCGGGGAAATAGTATTGGGCTCCCCCGAAAATCTAGTCATCTGCTGCCAGACCATAATCGCAGTACACATTGGAATCATGATGTGAGGATTGCAGGAGGGCCCTCTAAGAACTATATTACTTAATTCTGTATAGGAATCAATAGAGCAGCCTCTGAGTTGATGATTGGGTTGTCATGAGCTTGGGCAAACCACAATCGGACAGTCACCAGAACGGCCACCCAGTAGTAGTGTCTAAAATTAGGGTAGTTGTGTTTATTTTGTTCTTTAGTGTCTTACCTAAATTGTGACTGATCTTGTTCTTTACAACCCTGCCCTCTTGGTTCTCTTGTAGTTTGATTTTGGTGTGAAAAGTTTGCTCTGCTAGCTGCATGTCTATTATTAACTCCTGATTAATTAAGTGGCAAATTCTATTCCCACCCATCACAGTATAAAGCTAGACTACCTTTATGGGGAATCACATGTTGGGGTTCTTTCAATAAAGTGGTGTTCTTTAATTAAGTGTCACTTCCACTCTTGCACTTCAGCAATTGCATGAAGCAAAAATCTATAGCAAACTACTTTGCAAAACACCAAACAGTATGCAGGTGTCCTCGCTTACCCATTAAGCTCTCCTTCCTCTCTGTAACATGTACTCTCTACCATTCATTCTCACAGTTGTGTCCTCTCTCCTTAAACTCTATAAAAAACAATTAGTTTGAGTGAGAGCACAAAACAAGAAAGCTGCTAGCATAGAAGGAAACTCTGTTTCCTTCACCCCTCTTCTCCACTACACAGTCTTTATATTTCACCCTCACTTCTGTCCTCTCCTTATTACTGCACTCATTATCTCCTCCTTAATCTAATCCCACATATAATAAACCCCCAGGATGCTGAGGCATGTCCCTTCACATAAATCACATTCCCATATTGCCTCCCTCACCCTTCTGCTTCTCCTACCCTCTCTAGATATATCCCAAAACCCTGGGCCTCCATCATTCAACTGTACCTAATGTACCCATCACCCTCTGGCAGCAGCTGCAATGCATACAGTTTAGTTTCCATTACCCCTCTGCCCAAAACCAACCTCCCTTTCTTCTGCTCCCTTTGGAGTGCCTGTTTAGTCTGCAACAACTTCACCTCTGTACAAGACCACTTTGTCACTAACTCCTTTAATCCACTGGCTGTTACAGAAACCTGGCTTCATGAATCTGATTCTGCTTCTCCTGCTTACTTCTCCCATGGTGGCCTTCTCTGGACTTACTCCTTCAGACAGAGTGGACAGAAGAGAGGTGGAGTGGGAATCCTCCTATCCCCATATTGCACCTTTCAGGTTCTTCACTCTCTTTCTTCTTTGTCCCTCTCATCTAGAGATGAGCGAAGAAATGAAAAATTCGATTCGACTGATTCGGCGAATTCGTGGACAATATTCGATTCGAGTCGAATAAATTCGCTGTGAATTTAACTTAAAAAAGGGTGTTTCTAGGCTTCAGAGAGACTTAATATTAGTGCAGAACACTGTACCTTTAATTTAAATGCCCTTGGAGTCTGCTGGGGAAGAGAAATAATACTGTCAGTCAGTATGACATGCAGATGAGTGCCGTCGATCTTAGAATCACCCTAAACATGCACAGTGCCCTCAACACTCCGCAAAAACTGTTCTCCTAAAACTCACAAATGACTTACTAACAGCTAAAACCAATGGACACTATTCTATACTCCTACTTCTGGACCTATTTACATGTGAAGCAGCTGTTGATGACATTGGTGCATGCTCACGACACTCTCAATGGACAGCATACCGTCCATTGAGAGAGCAGTGTCACAGCCTTGACTCCCACGAGCATGCACGGGGAGTGACATCATCGTGGCTTGGCCATTCAAGTGGCGAGAGCCAGTGAACCCGAAGGCAAAACTGAGTGAAGCTAGATTCCCTCCCAGTGGTGACAGGGCATTGCTGGAAGGATCCGTTTCACAGGTAAGTCTGTCATAATCTGCTAGTATGCGCTGCACCTGTTGTTTTTTTTTGTCAAGCTTGGGTTACTACCACTTTAATATTAACACTCCTACTACTTCTATACTTCTCTGTCTAATTTCCTCTTTTGACCTGAAGCAATGGATATATGCTTCTACTCACTCTGATGGCAACAACCTTGACCTTGTATTCTCCTATCTATTCGATAAATGCAATCTCTCCAACAATTATTTTCCTCTCTCTGATCACCACTTTATTAGTTTCACTCTCTACCTGTTTTCCACCACCTTTCCCTCAAACTGCCAAACAATTACCCATTGAAACCTATGCCACTTCAGCCCTCTTCTCTATTCTGCTACTGACTACCTCCATGACAACATCTCTTCCCTGTCCTGTCCCAATCTATCCACTTCTGTCTACAATAGATCCCTGTCCTGCACCCTGGATGTGCTCATCTCCCTCACTACTCACAGAATCGGGCCCCGACCCCTACAACTCTGGTAAACAGATGACACAGAAATCGAAAAAAATGTAGCCGTGCTCTTGACCGTCGGTAGTGTAAGTCTCAGAAAGACTTCAATTTGTGATGTACAGATATTTCCCCCACTCAACACTTCCCTCATTCAACCTCGCTACTATAGACAAGGTTGTTAAACTTTTTCCTAACCCCATCCTAACCACCTGTCCCCTGAGCCCTGTTCCCTCTCAAATACTGCGGTCACCATCTAACTCTATCCTACACTCTCTAACTCACATCTTCAATCTCTCCCTCTCTTCTGGCATCTTCTCCAACTCTCTAAAACAATGCACTAGTCACCCCCATACTTAAAAAGCCTTCCTTGGACCCCACCAATTGTAGAAACCTACGTCCCATCTCCTTGTTCCCCTTTTCCTCCAAACTCCTTGCACATCTGACCTACAACCAACTGAGTGACCACCTCATTAAGAATAATCATCTTGATCCCCTTTAGTCTGGATTTTGCCCTCAACACTACACAGAAAGTGTTCTCCAAAACTCACAAACGACTTACAAACAGCTAAAGACCAATGGACACTATTCTATACTCCTACGTCTGGACCTTTTGGCTGCCTTTCGTACAGTTGACCACCCCTCCTCCTCAACAAATGTTACTTCTTTGGTCTCCATGACTGTACACTTTGTTGGTTCTCATCCTACCTATCCCAGCGCAGCTTCAGTGTCACTTATAATTCTACTTCCTTTTCTCCTCTTCCTTTTTCTGTCAGAGTCCCCCAAGGTTCTGGTCTTGGACGTCTCCTATTCTCGATTTACACCTCCCAACACCTCCTCCCATGTGTCAGTTGATAGCCTTCCATGGCTTTCAATATCATTTCCACACTGACGACTCCCAAATCTATCTCTCTGCCCTTCAGCTGACTCTTTCGCTCTCCTCACGCATCACTAATTTACTGACCGACGTATCAGCCTGGATGTCACACCACTTCGTCAAACAATCTATCCATTATATTTGCTCCCCGAAATGCCCCTTCCCCTGACTACTCTGTCAACATCAATGGCACAACTATCAACCTGTCTCCGCATGCCAGGGTGCTGCTAGCTGTAATCCTGGACTCTGAACTATCCTTTTGGCCCTACATCCAATCACTGTCCAAAGCCTGTTACCTCAACCTCCGCAACATCTCCAAAATACGCCCCTTCCTAAGCAATGACACCACAAAGCTCCTAATTCACTCCCTGGTTATATATCTACTACTGCAACTCCCTCCTCATTGGAATACCTAAAAATAGGCTATCCCCCCTTCAGTCTATCATGAATGCTCCTGCCAGACTCATCCACCTTACCAACTGTTCAGTGCCTGCTTTCCTTCTCTGTCAATCCCTCCACTGGCTGCCACTCACCTAATGAATTAAATTCAAAATACTAACAATAACTCACAAAGCCATCCACAACTCTGCCCCCAGCTACATCACTAACCTAGGCCCAAAATACCAAACAAATAATTTTCTTTGTTTCTCCCAAGACCTCCTGCTCTCTAGCTCCCTTGTCACCACCTCCCATTCTCGCCTCCAGGACTTCCCCTGAGCCTCTCCTATCCTATGGAACTTCCTACCCTAATCTGTCCAACTATCTCCTATGCTGTCCACTTTTAGGGAATCTTTGGAAAACCTTCTCTTCAGAGAAGCCCATCCTGCCTCCACCTAACAATTGTTTATACACTTTCTCCATTAGGTCATCCCCCATAGTTAATACCTTTTGTGTCACTTGGTCCTCCCTTTTAGATTTCACGCTCTAACTAGTAGAGCCTTCTGATTCCTGCTCTCTTGAATTGTACTGTCTGCCCTCTTGTTGTAAAGTGCTATGCAAACCGTTGGCTCTATATAAATCCTGTATAATAATAATGTCATATAAAAAATAATACTTTTCTGAATCTAGATCAGTGTATACTTAAATGTGGCAATCATTCCAGGGTACACTCACTTGCAAATCATCTATCTATCTATGCATTCATCCATCTCTCTATCTAAATATCACTTTGTTTTCTTTTATTTCACAGGCATCCTTGCGAAATGCTGCAAGGATGAGGCCACAAAAATAAATCCATCCACTAGAGCAGCGGTTCTCAACCTGGGGGTCGCGACCCCTTTGGGGGTCGAACGACCATTTCCCAGGGGTCGCCTAAGACCATCGGAAAACACATATTTCCGATGGTCTTAGGAACCGAGACACCGCTCCTGTCTCCGGCAATGTGTGGGCGGGATGATATGCTGCCCCTGTCACCGCCTCCTCGCCGCTGATTGGCCACCGGAACTGTAGCTCAGGAGATCGAAGAAGATCGAGGGAGCTGCAGGAACGAGTGAAGAGAGAGGCCAGAAAAGGAAGGCAGCTGACAGGTAAGTGCAAATTTTGATGCTGCAGCCAGGTATGCAGGCTGTAGATGGGAGAGGGAGAGAGCGAGCCCAGGCTGGAGCAGGGGTCAGCAAGGTAAGTATCATTGGTGTCAGTGGGAGGGATAGTGCCCCATCATTTGTGTCACTAATACCAATGATGGGGCACTATTCCTCCCCCCACTGACACCAACGATGGGGCACTATTCCTCCCCCCACTGACACCAACGATGGGGCACTATTCCTCCCCCCACTGACACCAACGATGGGGCACTATTCCTCCCCCCACTGACACCAACGATGGGGCACTATTCCTCCCCCCACTGACACCAACAATGGGGCACTATTCCTCCCACTGACACCAACAATGGGGCACTATTCCTCCCACTGACACCCACAATGGGGCACTATTCCTCCCACTGACGCCAATGATGGGGCACTATTCCTCCCACTGACGCCAATGATGGGGCACTATTCTTCCCACTGACACCAATGATGGGGCACTATTCCTCCCACTGACACCAATGATGGGGCACTATTCCTCCCACTGACACCAATGATGGGGCACTATTCCTCCCACTGACACTAATGATGGGGCACTATTCCTCCCACTGACACCAATGATGGGGCACTATTCCTCCCACTGACACCAATGATGGGGCACTATTCCTCCCACTGACACCAATGATGGGGCACTATTCCTCCCACTGACACCAATGATGGGGCACTATTCCTCCCACTGACACCAATGATGGGGCACTATTCCTCCCACTGACACCAATGATGGGGCACTATTCCTCCCACTGATACCAATGATGGGGCACTATTCCTCCCACTGACACCAATGATGGGGCACTATTCCTCCCACTGATACCAATGATGGGGCACCATTTCTCCCACTGATACCAATGATGGGGCACCATTTCTCCCACTGATACCAATGATGGGGCACTATTCCTCCCACTGACACCAATGATGGGACACTATTCCTCCCACTGACACCAATGATGGGACACTATTCCTCCCACTGATACCAATGATGGGACACTATTCCTCCCACTGACGCCAATGATGGGGCACTATTCCTCCCACTGACACCAATGATGGGACACTATTCCTCCCACTGACGCCAATGATTGGGCACTATTCCTCCCACTGACGCCAATGATTGGGCACTATTCCTCCCACTGACGCCAATGATTGGGCACTATTCCTCCCACTGACACCAATGATGGAACACTATTCCTCCCACTGACACCAATGATGGGGCACTATTCCTCCCACTGACACCAATGATGGGACACTATTCCTCCCACTGACACCAATGATGGGACACTATTCCTCCCACTGATACCAACGATGGGACACTATTCCTCCCACTGACACCAATGATGGGGCACTATTCCTCCCACTGACACCAACGATGGGACACTATTCCTCCAACTGACACCAATGATGGGGCACTATTCCTCCCACTGACACCAATGATGGGGCACTATTCCTCCCACTGACACCAATGATGGGACACTATTCCTCCCACTGACGCCAATGATTGGGCACTATTCCTCCCACTGATGCCAATGATTGGGCACTATTCCTCCCACTGACGCCAATGATTGGGACACTATTCCTCCCACTGATACCAATGATGGGACACTATTCCTCCCACTGACGCCAATGATGGGGCACTATTCCTCCCACTGACACCAATGATGGGACACTATTCCTCCCACTGACGCCAATGATTGGGCACTATTCCTCCCACTGACGCCAATGATTGGGCACTATTCCTCCCACTGACGCCAATGATTGGGCACTATTCCTCCCACTGACACCAATGATGGAACACTATTCCTCCCACTGACACCAATGATGGGGCACTATTCCTCCCACTGACACCAATGATGGGACACTATTCCTCCCACTGACACCAATGATGGGACACTATTCCTCCCACTGATACCAACGATGGGACACTATTCCTCCCACTGACACCAATGATGGGGCACTATTCCTCCCACTGACACCAACGATGGGACACTATTCCTCCCACTGACACCAATGATGGGGCACTATTCCTCCCACTGACACCAATGATGGGGCACTATTCCTCCCACTGACACCAATGATGGGACACTATTCCTCCCACTGACGCCAATGATTGGGCACTATTCCTCCCACTGACGCCAATGATTGGGCACTATTCCTCCCACTGACGCCAATGATTGGGCACTATTCCTCCCACTGACACCAATGATGGAACACTATTCCTCCCACTGACACCAATGATGGGGCACTATTCCTCCCACTGACACCAATGATGGGACACTATTCCTCCCACTGACACCAATGATGGGACACTATTCCTCCCACTGATACCAATGATGGGACACTATTCCTCCCACTGACACCAATGATGGGGCACTATTCCTCCCACTGACACCAATGATGGGACACTATTCCTCCCACTGATACCAACGATGGGACACTATTCATCCCACTGACATCAGTGATGGGGCGCTAGTCCTCCCACTGCAAAATTACAGTTATGAAGTAGCAACGAAAATAATTTTATGGTTGGGGGTCACCACAACATGAGGAACTGTATTAAGGGGTCGCGGCATTAGAAAGGTTGAGAACCACTGCACTAGAGGGAAGCAAACATACATTATGGCAGGATTGTACCCAGCATAGGAATAAGAACAGTTAACTGCTTTCTTTGTGGCATATTTATAAAATAAAGGGGAATTCAGTCATATTAGCCATGCTGGAATGGACATAATTTGTTACATTTGCTAACATTTGCTAGCAAAATTTAACAGGTTTATAGTACAGGCCATGTATGTTGACAATGTTCTATGTTAATCACTTAATAGTTAAATGTTAATCCCTTAAAGTGTTCCTAAACCCACAACTCAGTATACTCAGTGTGGAACCTAAGGGGTTAACCCTCTGCGTTGTGTAAACAGGCTGTTTGATCTTGTCTTCTCTTATCCTCCCCTCCTTCTAATGTCCCCAGTCCATCTGCTGATAGTACAGAGCAGGGGTGGACTGACAACTCATGGGGCCCCGGGCAATAGGGGATCATGGGGCCCTTGTGTCCTTGCCCAAACTCAAAAAAAGCCTATGAAAAAGGTACCAGGGGCATCTCATGGGGCCCCCTACTGACCCCGGCCCTCGGGCAGTGCCTGAGTTTCCAAATGGTCAGTCCGTCACTCTGTACATGCTCACTTTAGTGTATATGGCTAAAGAGTTTTTTTTTCTCTTCTTTGGAAGGGTACATGTAATTAGCACAGGGCCAATCAGCACTGTCCAGAGGGTCAGGGGTTATGCAACCTCATAGGACAGTCAGAGGAGAATGAAAGCTCCTCCTACAATATTAACCAGTACTCAGATGGACACTGATGGAAGTCACAAGACTGCTATATACTGCTGATGAGAAAAGGTATTTAGCAGTTTATATTTACTAAAATAATTGCATTTCCATGTTGTGTGTACTGTGGGAGACCAGATATAGTGAATGCAGGGTCTTGGGTTTAGTAACAGTTTAAAAGTCATCAAAAATCATTAGTGCAACTTTTTGGGACAATGCAGAGCACTTGATGAAGGATCCTATGTTTTAATGAAGCTGTCCCAAAGCACTGCACTGATATTTATTGGAAGCTTTTATTTTGGTGAAGTCTTATGAAAAAATAAACATGTACAAATGACATGTTTCTGCCTGAACGGTTCCCTTCTGGCCCCAGGATCCTCTTGCTGTCTGGTTTCGGCATTAGACTTCTGGCCCCATGGTAGGATAAGGTGAGTGTGCAGTTAGAAGTTAGTGCTTACTTTAGGGTTTATGTTGTTGCGTTTCTAGGGTTAGGTTAAATGTTAGGATTGTGGAAGGGGGTATTGAAGGCTTACTTTAGATGTCAAGTATTAGGGTGGATAAGGGTTAAAGCTGAATTCCAGGTATTGAGATTTTTGCATTTTCCCAACTTAGTTAACGAATTAACGTAAGTAAGCATGTTCCGTACCTTGCCAATCTCTGTAGATCAACCTCCTATGTTCAATAAGCAGCAGGGCAGCCAGTCAGCATGGGACTCGGAAGTTAGCAGCGATGACTATATTTCCAGCTTTTAGAGGGATTGTCCAGGTATGGAATTTGCATACTTACATTTTGCTTTGCTCTCCTTACTGTACTCTCTCCACCTATCAGTATGTTCCTTGTCAGCACATGTGCACAGCTGCACACCTAATTGGCCCCTAGTGCTGCCCCTCTGTCAGAGTGCTGCTGTATATGGGGTTTTCACCTGCAACCAGGAACAACAGCATGTCATCTTTTCAGTGCAAAGCAATCCTTAAAGTGTTATAAAAGAATAACGGACATGTTATACTTACCTGCTCTGTGCGGTAGTTTTGCACAGAGCAGCCCTGATCCTCTTCTTTTTGGGTACCCTGCCAGCAGTCTTGGCTCCTCCCCCCCGCCGAGTGCCCCCAACAGCAAGCCGCTTGCTATGGGGACACTCGAGCAGGTTCGCTCCAGAGATGCAACCCTGTGAATGCACATTGTCCATTCACACTCAGAGGGTGGCTCGATCCCACTCTCTCCTCATTGGCTCAATGGCTGTAATTTAGAGCAGCAGGAGCCAATGGCTCCCGCTGCTGTGTGAGCCAGTGAGGAGACAGAGACACAGGAGAGCCATGGCTCTCATGCACTTTGCTTGATCGAGATTGGGCTCGGGTAAGTATAGGGGACTGAGGGGGAAGCTGCACCCAGAAGGTTTTTTACCATAATGCAAAGAATGCATTAAGGTAAATTATATTCTACCTTTAGAACCACTTTTAATACTTGAAAGTCTTTTCACTATAAGAGTTACTTTACAAAACTTCCTCTATAAAAACAATATTACACATTTCTGTTTATCTATGTGAGGATTCTGCATATTTTTCAGTACAAGGGCCTCATCATGTATATTTTACAAATATTTGCGGGTTGAAAAAAAATCCTAGTCAGAGCCCCCATTGAAGTGCCCTTCACATCAGGGTCCCCATCGGAGTCTGCTCTTACATCAGGGCCCCTATCAGAGTCCACCCTTACATCCGAGCTCCCATCAGAGTCCTCCCTTACATCAGGGTCCCTATCAGAGTCCACCCTTACATCAGAGTCCCCATCAGAGTCCTCCCCTACATTAGGGTCCCTATCAGAGTCCCCCTTTACATCAGAGTCATTTTTACATCAGGGTTCCCTTCAGTTCCCCCTTACATCAGTGACCCTGTCTTCCACCTCACATCAGAAGCGGAAACCACAGATAGCCCTGCTGACCTTAAAGTGATTGTAAAGGAAGATTTTTTTGTAAATAACAAACATGTTATACTTACCTGTTGTGTGCAGTGGTTTTGCACAGAGCAGCCTTGATTCTCCTCTTCTCGGGTCTCCCATCAGCACTCCTGGCCCCTCCCTCCTGCCAAGTGTCCCCACAGCAAGCAGCTTGCTATGGGGACACCTGAGCAGGCTTGCTCATGAGCAGCTGCTCTGTGTGTCCATTCACACACAGACGTGGCTTGGCCCCTCACCTTTCTCTCCTCATTGGCTCACTGGCTGTGACTGACAGAAGTGTGAGCCAATGGGGAGGGAGAGATCCGAGACAGCTCTTGCACACATTGCTGGATTGAGATGGGGCTCAGGCATGTATGGGGGGCTGATGGGGCTGCTGCACACAGAGGGTTTTTTACCTTCATGCATAGAATGCATGAATGAGAAAAACCTTCAGCCTTAAAAATCTATCCTTTAAATGTTAGATATTTTTTTCAATAAAATAATATACAAGTTATACTTACCTGCTCTGTGCAATGGTTTTGCACAGAGCAGCCTCAGTCCTCATTTCTGGTCCCCCACTGGTGATCCTGGCTCCTCCCCCTGATGAGCACCCCCATAGGTAGGCCCTTCTTATAGGGGCATTTGTACATGCTCTCTCTCAAGCTGGGCTGTTTGTGTCTATTCAAACACACAGCTTTGACTTGGCCCCACAGATTTTGACAGACAGCAGCAGGAGCCAATGGCTCCCGCTGCTCTCGGCCAAGCCAATGAGAGCTGAGAGAGAGAAGAGGAGCTGCTTTAGAGTGCACAGCGCTCGATCAAGACCGGGCTCATGTATTTGGGGGGGCTGCGAGGGGGAGTTTTTTTGCCCTAATACATAGAATGCATTATTGTAAAAAAAACCTTTTACCTTTATAACCACTTTAACGCTCAACCTGCTCACACCTCTGACCCTGGCTGCAGGCCAGATAAAATCTTGTAGGCGACCGAATGTGGAGTTTGGAGACCTCTAAAACTTTAGTGCAGACAGACACAGTCCACATGAGGGTAAAAATGCTGCTGTAAATTCAGGAGCAGTGCAGCATCGTTACTGTACAATCACAGAAAGCTGCATCATGTGGACTTCAGTGATAGAATCAACAGGTACAGTGGGGATCGAAAGTTTGGGCACCCCAGCTAAAAATTTGTATTAATGTGCATAAAGAAGCCAAGGAAAGATGGAAAAATCTCCAAAAGGCATCAAATTACAGATTAGACATTCTTATAATATGTCAACAAAAGTTAGATTTTATTTCCATCATTTACACTATGAAAATAACAGAAAACAAAAAAATGGCGTCTGCAAATGTTTGGGCACCCTGCAGAATTTATAGCATGCACTGCCCCCTTTGCCAAGCTGAGACCTTCCAGTGTCATGGATTGTTCTCAATCATCGTCTGGGAAGACCAGGTGATGTCAATCTCAAAGGTTTTAAATGCCCAGACTCATCTGACCTTGCCCCAACAATCAGCACCATGGGTTCTTCTAAGCAGTTGTCTAGAAAACTGAAACTGAAAATAGTTGACGCTCACAAAGCTGGAGAAGGCTATAAAAAGATAGCAAAGCATTTTCAGATGTCAATATCCTCTGTTCGGAATGTAATTAAGAAATGGCATTCATCAGGAACAGTGGAAGTTAAAGCAAGATCTGGAAGACCAAGAAAAATATCAGACAGAACAGCTCGCAGGATTGTGAGAAAAAAAAATTCAAAACCCACATTTGACTGCACGATCCCTCCAGAAAGATCGGGCAGACACTGGAGTTGTGGTACACTATTCCACTATAAAAAGATACTTGTACAAATATGGTCTTCATGGAAGAGTCATCAGAAAAAAACCTCTTCTACGTCCTCACCACAAAAATCATCGTTTGAACTTTGCAAATGAACATATAGACAAGCTTGATGCATTTTGGAAACAAGTTCTGTGGACCGATGAGGTTAAAATTGAACTTTTTGGCCGGAATGAGCAAAGGTACGTTTGGAGAAGAAGGGGCACAGAATTTAATGAAAAGAACCTCTGTCCAACTGTTAAGCATGGGGTTGGATCAATCATGCTTTGGGGTTGTGTTGCAGCCAGTGGCACAGGGAACATCTCACGAGTAGAAGGAAAAATGGATTCAATAAAATTTCAGCAAATTTTGGATGGTAACTTGGATGCCATCTGTGATAAAGCAGAAGTTAAAGAGAGGATGGCTTCTACAAAAGGATAATGATCCTAAACACACCTCGAAATCCACGGGGGATTACATCAAGAGGCGTAAACTGAAGGTTTTGCCATGGCCTTCACAATCTCCTGACCTCAACATAATTGAAAATCTATGGATAGACCTTAAAAGAGCAGTGCGTGACAGACAGCCCAGAAATCTCAAAGAACTGGAAGACTTTTGTAAGGAAAAATGGGCATAGATACCTCAAACAAGAATTGAAAGACTCTTGGCTGGCTACAAAAAGCGTTTACAAGCTGTGATACTTGCCAAAGGGGGCAGTACAAGATATTAACTCTGCAGGGTGCTCAAACTTTTGCAGACGCCATTTTATTGTTTTCTGTTATTTTGAAAGTGTAAATGATGGAAATAAAATCTAACTTTTTGTTGACATATTATAAGAATGTCTAATCTGTAATTTGATGCCTTTTGGAGATTTTTCCATCTTTCCTTGGCTTCTTTATGCACATTAATACAAAATTTTAGCTGGGGTGCCCAAACTTTCGATCCCCACTGTATTTGTCAGACTTTACAGGGGGCACATCTTTTTTAAGCAGGAGCCCATAGCTCTTCTTTAAATGTTTATTTGCTAAACACATTTATATATAAATAATACAAAAATATCAGTTTAAACAGATCATTATATTCTCAAAAGTGTCAAAAAGATATATAGTGAGCGCAAAGAAAATTATAAAGGCAGATCCCTGACGTCACGCTGCCAAGTATATGCGATGGTCTGGTGGCCATCTTTGTGAGTGATTGTTTCATGCTCCACGTGGATGCTTTGTATTTGTATAGAATAAAATACTACATTATATACCATTGTCTCTGAGCTTTTGTATTTGAGCTCTTTTTAGGATTTGCCACATCTGGATTGATTGCTGACTGATGCAGGGGAGATCCATCTTAAGGAATGCCCATATAGAGGCCCAGTCGCAGTGGATGCCATTTGGCTATATATCTATTTCCTGCAGTGGAAAGGTTACATCTCTTGGAGGGATTTCTGTACAGAGCCTGTTTATTTCTTGCTTTTGGTGAGTGCATAGTGGTGGAGGATTGTCACAGATGTACCCTTCACAGATGTCACATCGTTGATCACCATTGATTCACACATTATTGTTGGACATTGCACTTTTTGCTTTTGGACTTCATTTATTATTCATGTATATCATTATTGGATATTAGTTAACATATTTGTAATTTTCACATAGATCGATGCACCTTTTTATATATATTATCAAAAGCATTGTGGTTTCTCTAAAATCTCACTGGTAGTCAAGGGGTTAAAACACATTGCTTGTAAGTCTCCCACCCTACAGAGTGTCTGCATAAGAAATAGTAAGCGATAATTGGAGTGAGATAACTTTGTGTGTGGGAAGAAGATGATCAAAGCGACAGCACAATAAATATTCTTTTGTCATCAGCTACCAAGCTGCAGCTTAGATAAATTTTTTTCAGCTTAAAAAGCTTTTCTCAAACCTACTCCGCCACCTGTGAATTTACAAGTGACACACAAGGGGGGCTTGTGTGCTGTACTCCAAGTCACAGGTCTCCGAGTTTTACCTCCAAAGTCAAACAATGTATGCCGTTGATTTTTAAATAATGGCTATTTTATGCTACGAAAAATAATAAAGTTTGGATAAAATAATACCTGTATCCTTAAAAAAGTAATGAGACTCAGAAGGAATGGTGATGTCAGAAGGTTTTGTTCCATTTATATCATTTAAAAGGAATGGGAGATAAAAATAACAAAAACAGAATTTGCTGCAAAATTCACCATTTAGAGATTTTCCTAGTGCATGATTTTTCTGTTGCTCGATGTCCTCAGTCTAATGGACAGCATGATTAAACTCACTTCCTCTGAGCCCGGGTCACCATGGACTGCCTCCAGCCTGTGACTGAACAGTGAAAGGGGAAGCAGCACAGTTATGAACTCATCTTTCTGTCACTTACTTCTTGTCATTACGTGAACCGATTGGCTCTTTGTGCCAGGTGTTAAATCCAGGATGTGAAAAAAGGGCTTCCTGATCATGTGATGCCCGTGATTGGCTGCCATAGCAGTCACATGATCAGAACTCTCCATGAGAAGCACCAACTGGGAGCCATCTGACAGCTTGGTCACTATGCTGGGAGCGTGCATATGAATGAATAAGTGCAGTGTACAGCGTTACAGTCCATCCGCTGAATATATGTGAAAGGCTAGCAGAAAAGAGTCAGTAGGTTTATCTATTATAAATAGTCTGAAATAATTGTCACCTCATATTTAAAGACAAAAATAAACTAAACATAAAGGGGGTTATGTACTAAAACTGCATGGTGCAAAACTTGGTGCAAAACTTGGTGCAGCTCTTCAAAGGAAGTTTCCAGATTTTATTGTCAAAGCTTAATTGAACAAGCTGAAGTTAGAAGCTGATTGGCTACCATGCACAGCTGCACCATATTCTGAGTGCACCAGTTTTAGTAAATCTCCCACATAATCTCATATAATCCCTGTGAATATGAATTCAAATATCATCATATTTTAAACCAATATATATAACATGTATATTCAAATCAATAAATATCCTCTGTGCCAAAAAGAAATATATAAAAAAGTCCAAACTGTTCCAACATGATGGTTGTGAATCATGGAAAATTGTGTTACAAATCCAGTGTCAGAAATCAACAATTTCCCAATGTTTCATCTATTTCTGTGTACCTCAGTGTTAACAGGAGGTCATACTCAGCATTAAATCACAGCCTCCACAGGTATCTTCTCAGTCTGAGTCTACTTCTTAATACCACTCAGGATACCGTATACTCAAAAAGAAATACAGAGAATCTCCATAGTTCTCACTGTATATTTATTAAAAGTAAACTTCTAAAATTGCACACACATAGATAAAATATATTTCTTTTTTGCACAGTGGCAGCACCCCTATACCACAGAGGCCTCGGTGACCCTTTCATGCGTTGGATCGACACGCTCTACTCTAGACCGTCAGCCTCCATAAAATATATGGGATGAGTCTTCTAACTTTTCCAACTCCCGAGGCATGCACCAAGGTTGCCCTATGCGCCCTCTGTTATTTTTAATCACCCTAGAGCCCATAGCGACCCATATTATGTCCAACCCTAGCATCAGGGGAATTGAGCTGGCTGGTGTTCATCACAAATTGGCATTGTTTGCCGGTGATATTTTGTTATATATCACACCTCCCCACATCACCCTTCCCAGCCTTCTCTGCCTTTTATACAACTTTGCCTTTGTCCGGGCTCCATGTCAGGCTAAATTGTACGCCCTAAATATCACCGACAGTAGTTCTGAATGTATGTAACACTAGACTTATATTAGTACTGTATGTTAGTACTTACATTATATTGCTAAAAGTATTGGGCCAGCCCTCCAAATCATTGGATTCAGGTGTTCCAATCACCTCCATGGTCACAGGTGTAAAAAATCAAGCAAGTAGGCATGCAGACTGCTTCTACAAACATTTGTTAAAGAATGGGTCACTCTCAGGAGCTCAGTGAATTCAAGTGTGGTACCGTGATAGGTTGTCACCTGTGCAATAAGTCCATCCATGACATTTCCTTGCTACTAAATATTCCACGGTCAACTGTTAGTGGTATTATAACAAAGTGGAAGCAACTGGAAACAACAGCAACTCAGCCACCAAGTGGTAGGCCACGTAAAATAACAGAGCGGGGTCAGCGCATGCTGAAGTGCGCAGAAGTTGCCAACTGTCTGCAGGGTCAGTAACTAAAGACCTCCAAACTTCATGTGGCCCTCAGATTAGCGCAACAGTGCATAGAGAGCTTCATGGAATGGGTTTCCATGGCCGAGCAGCTGCATCCAACCCTTACATCACCAAGTACAATGCAAAGCGTCGGATGCAGGGGTGTAAAGCACGCCGCTACTGAACTCTAGAGCAGTAGAGACGTGTTCTCTGGAGTGAAAAATCAAGCTTCTCTGTATGGCAATCCAATGAACGTGTCTGGGTTTGGTGGTTGCCAGGAGAACGGTTCTTGCCTGACTGCATTGTGCCAAGTGTAAAGTTTGGTGGAGGGGGGATTATGGTGTGGGGTTGTTGTTCAGGGGTTGGGCTTGGCCCCTTAGTTCCAGTGAAGGGAACACTTAAGGCGTCAGCATACCAAGACATTTTGGACAACTTCATGCTCCCAACTTTGTGGGAACAGTTTGGGGATGGCCCCTTCCTGTTCCAACATGACTGTGCACCAATGCACGTGAAAGTGTCTAGAGAAGCCACAGAGAACATTATGCTGCCTGTAACATCGTTCAGCATGACCGTTTTGGTGGTGGGTCAGTGATGGTCTGGGGAGGCATATCCATGGAGGGACACACAGACCTCTACAGACAATGGCACCCTGACTGCCATTAGGTATCGGGATGAACTCCTTGGACCCATTGTCAGACCCTGCACTGGTCCAGTAGATCCTGGGTTTCTGCTGGTGCATGACAATGCCCGGCCTCATGTGACGGGAGTATGCAGGCAGTTCCTTGAGGATGAAGGAATTGATACTACTGAATGGCCCCCACGTTCGCCTGACCTAAATCCAATAGAACACAACTGGGATATCATGTTTCGGTCTATCCGACGCCGCCAGGTTGCATCTCAGACTTTCCTGGAGCTCAGTGATGCCCTGGTCCAGATCTGGGAGGAAATACCCCAGGACACCCCACCCTCCAGGAGATTTTCTAAGGAACAAAAATACAGAGACCATCTATATAAAAATGTACACAAATACATAGTTTCCACAGCTTTGAATAAGAAATAAAGCATGTTTAACACAATCATTTTTTTCAAATATAATTATTTAATTTAGTAAATATCTATGATTTACAACTATGGTTATTGCTATATGCATATAAACTATTAAACATTTTAGGAGGGTTTTTGTCAACGGATAAAAGCACCAGTGTCAAATATCATGTTTGTTAAGGAATTAAATCTTTTTTTAGCATCTTTAATCAATTCACACTGGGGTCTATTTGTAAAGAATCTGCTGTGCTTTGCATACCATGGCAAAAAGCGTTAAATTTTGGCATTGATATTGGAAATATGACTTGTCATGCCAAAAACGTTTTTTTTAAGCATAGTGATGATATGGAGCCATTGATATGGCTCCTTTTTTAAATCATAATGATAACAGAAATCACCCAAATGGCCCTGATCAAAAGTTTACATACCCTGGAATGTCTGACCTTGGTACAGACACGCAAGGTGACATACACAGGTTAAAATGGCAAGTAAAGTTTAATTTCCCACATCTGTGTTTAAATTGCAGTTAGCGTCTATGTATAAATAGTCAATGAGTTTGTTAGATTTCAAGTGGATGTAGTGAGCAGGCTAGATACTGACCCATGGGGAGCAGAAAAGAACTGTCAAAAGACTAGCGTAACAAGGTATTGGAACTTTATAAAGATGGAAAAGGATATAAAAATATATCCAAAGCCTTCGATATGCATGTGAGTACTGTTCAATCACTTATTAAGAAGTGGATAATTCAGGGATCTCTTGATACCAAGCCAAAGGTCAGGAAGACCAAGAAAGATTGCAGCCACAACTGCCATAAGAATTGTTCAGGATACAAAGAAAAACCCACAGGTAACCTCAGTAGAAATACAGGCTGCTCTGGAAAAAGATGGTGTGGTTGTTTCAAGGAGCACAATATGATAATACTTGAACAAAAATGAGTTGCATGGTCAAGATGCCAGAAAGAAGCCTTTACTGTGCCAATGCCACAAAAAAGCCTGGTTACAATAAGCCCAACAACACCTTGACACATCTCACAGCTTCTGGCACACAGTAATCTGGAGTGATGACACCAAAATAGAGCTTTAAGGCCACAACCATAAGCACTATGTTTGGAGAGCCTATCCTGACAAAAATACCACCCCTGCTGTGAAGCATGGTGGTGGCTCACTGATGTTTGGGTGTTTGTGAGCTCTACGTGCATGGGAAAACTTGTGAATATTTATGGCAAGATAAGTGCAGCATGTTATCAGAAAATAGTGGCAGAAAATTTGCATTCTTCAGCACGAAAGCTGCGAATGGAATCCTCTTGGACTTTCCAGCACAACAATGACCATAAGCACAAAGCCAAATTGACCCTCCAGTGGTTACAACAGAAGAAGGTGAAGGCCATCACAGGCTCCTGACCTTAATATCATTGCGTCACTCTGGGGAGATCTTAAATGTGTGGTTCATGCAAGACCTGCAGGCATTTTTTTTTGTTTTGTAATT
This sequence comes from Staurois parvus, assembly GCF_062004578.1. Taxonomy (NCBI): domain Eukaryota; kingdom Metazoa; phylum Chordata; class Amphibia; order Anura; family Ranidae; genus Staurois; species Staurois parvus. The sequence continues at coordinate 12,563,712 of NW_028318158.1, read as the reverse complement.
GTGCCATTTTGTTATAATCTACATTTGAATATGAATCCCATAAGTAATAAAAGAAATGTGTTTTTCCTGCTCACTCATGTTTTCTTTAAAAATGGTACATACTGTATATTACCAATTCTCCAAGGGTATGCAAACCTTTGAGCACAACTGTAACTCTATACTAAACTTGTACTTTAAACCATCTGCATTCTTCAGTGAAGCCCACATGGTGAAATATCTTCTTCCCCCATCCTGAGGTCTTCACTATGCAACTCTAGCCTCATGGATGCCCCATTCATTTCTATGTATGGTCAGTTTTCATGGCTGCCTTCAGCCATGGAGTGGAGTACGAACAGGGGCGGACTGACAACTCATGGGGCCCCCGGGCAATAGGGGATCATGGGGCCCCTGTGTCCTTGCCCAAACTCAAAAAAGCCTATGAAAAAGGTACCAGGGGCATCTCATGGGGCCCCCTACTGACCCTGGGCCCTCGGGCAGTGCCCGAGTTTTCAAATGGTCAGTCCGCCCCTGAGTACGAACTATCTAGTGGACTGAATGGGGCTGTTGTGTTCTAGGAAGAGCACTGAGCCTAATCATTTTGCTTGCAAAGACTGTAAGGTGCCAGGAGGGGTTGCACAGTGAATATCTTGGGAGTGGGGATGAAGATAAGTATCTCACCATGGGGACTTCATTAGGATCATTTAAAGGACAATTTTACTAAAAGTTATGGTGTACTTTAAAGCAATGCATCAACCACTGATGTATTGTAAAGCACAAAAAGTAATGACAACCAATCATATTATGTTTCATCTGCTCAAAGCTGTCAGAACAATGAATGGTAATTGCTCAATAATTGTCATGGGTTACTGCACTTAGCATATTGCTCTCTGCAGGAGTAAATAACTATAATTGTGTATTTGAAATAAACAACAATATATTTGGGTTTGAGATATGTTCTGTTTTTAAAGGAAATCAGATCAAAATTCAAAAATAATTATTGGAAACAACATTTAGGATCGAGTCATATCACTAATATACATTGAAATGATACTTCTATATTAAGATAACCTATCTCCTAAGAAATGTACTTTTGACATTTAAGTTTTAGGCATTGAAAAGATTTTTAAAAAATGACACTGCACACCTGTAGGGGATTTATCCTGTTTACTATGATAAAGAAAAACTCCATATTTGTTAAAAAAATAAAAAGTATATATATATTTTTTATCAAGACAATTTGTAATTTTATTTTATTAGCAATTTTCATATTCCATTTCAAATGTTATGAGTTTTAAAACATTTTGTTTCTTTGTAGCCATGCAAATGCGCATTTTGTACCCATTCAGGGGTCTAAGCGTAAATTGTTCTGTCACATCTGAATGTTTAGATTGAAAATTGCTGTTTTCTCTATTATATGTGGTTCCTATATTGCCAGCGCCATCTAATACTTGTAATGCGTTTTTCTTTTCCTGATTGAGGTAATTCTGGAAAAAAACACATTATGCCCACTAGGTGGTGTTGAAAATATAGGAACTATATATATGAGAAAATATGGTGATTTTCATTCTAAATGTGCAGATGTTAGTCACATGCATACAACAAACGTTTTAGCTTCTTCATGTCTAACATGCTCGCTGAAATGTCATTTCTTGCTCATGTGATTGGCTTACTGCCTTTCCCAGCAGTCTAGTCATGATTACAGAAAGCAGATTAGTGTTCATAAAAAAAGGAAGACAGAACAGGTTTTACAGTTTTGGTTATCACACCATTTTTTTTAAATCATTGCCTTCTGATCATATTTCTGGCCTCTCCTTCACCCTGGTGGTTGTGAAATAATTTTAGTTCCTGAATTGCCACTGAATTACTCACAATATCACAGAAGCAACCAAAATTTTCAAAGGGAGATCAGTAACTGCATCTCCATATTTCTCATAAGTACAGATATCTTAATACGGGTGATACAGAACACACTACAGCCAGATTCATAGGATTTCTTACACTACTTCTGGCTGGGGCTGAAATGTTTTGTAAGTTTCTGCATGTGCAACCTCCCACTCATGCTCCAGTTTGTGTGGGCAAGTTTTGCAGTGGACACAGAGAAAGGTGCTGGGACCAGGATACACGCTGGCCTACTATTTCACATGATCAGATTAAAGTGAATCTGTGTTTTTCCATGCAGGTTAACATTCCTCCTCTGTAGAGTCACAGCTCAGCCTGTCTTTGCAATCCCTAGAGTTCCATTTGGTCAGCAGTAGAAATAGGCAGAACCAGGGGCGGACTGACAGCACATGGGGCCCCCGGGCAATAGGGGATCATGGGGCCCCTGTGTCCTTACCCAAACTCAAAAAAGCCTATGAAAAAAGTACCAGGGGCATCTCATGGGGCCCCCTACTGACCTCGGACCCTCGGACAGTGCCCGAGTTTCCAAATGGTCAGTCCGCCCCTGGACAGAACTGACTGGTATAATGGAGCATGTGGTTCATTCCATTCATCTCCAATGTGACAGTACCGGTGTTTGGTGACTGACCCATCATAGTCACCAAGGGTCAAAAAGAGGGTACTCAACCTTGTGTGATTTCTGACAACTTACAGAGTTTTCTGTCTTCACTCCCAGTAGGTGAATGGAATGATGGAGGAACAAGAAAGAAAATGAAACTGTGTGAGAGGGAGGAAATTAGGTGTGCCAGTTGCTTTGCCCTTCATGAGGAAAGGGCCCCTCCAAAGGACTATTAAGAAGATAATAACATGGACAGACTCATCCAATAAAGGCAGCTAGCTGTTAATGAGCGCCATGATGAAAATCAGAGACACCCACAGCAAGCTATAGCCACTGAGACAAGGCATTTTTGTGACCAGCTGGAACTTGGAACCCATCTCTGATAAGGTTGCTAAGAAGAAAATCTATTGTTGTCTATAGCAACTAGTCAAGATCCTTATTTCATTTTCAACTCTATACTTTTGAGATGACAGTTGGAAACAAATTAGCTGCTGTGGGAAACCGCATTTTTCCATTTGTGGTTTAAAACACAATACAATGGAAATATCCACACCAAATAGGGTGTGGGAAGAGTGCAACTTCAACTGTATCTTGCAATTGGAGTCCTAGATGGTAGTAAAGTGAGCCTACTGGCATCTAACCAACAGCTTGATGGCCAGAAACTGGTTAAACATATTGTGCTGATGCTTGCAGAATTTTTCCTATAAGCCCTATTAACTAAATACTTGAGTGAAGGCCAGGGGCAGACTGACAACTCATGGGGCCCCCGGGCAATAGAGGATCATGGGGCCCCTGTGTCCTTGCCCAAACTCAAAACAGCCTATGAAAAAGGTACCAGGGGCATCTCATGGGGCCCCCTACTGACCCCGGGCCCTCGGGCAGTGCCCAAGTTTCCAAATGGTCAGTCCGCCCCTGGTGAAGGCACTATTTCATTTCAGTAAACAATCTGTTAACATGAAATATATCTCAAGAACTCCTCATAGGAAGCTGAAGTATCTAATGCTTCATCAATATGTCTTGCAGATTTATATTAATAATGAAAAACATAATACAGCAAGTTTTAAATTTGATGTCTTTATGACGAATCACCTATTGCTAACACTGACATCTGTAAGATGCTTTGCATTGCATAAATGAGAAGTCCCCCCATAGTTCCTGTTCAGAGGCAGGTAAGCGGAGTGTTAATCTGACTCACCTTTGTAGTACTATTTGGCAGATCTTAATGTGATTCAATGTCTAAAACCAAAATCGAAAATAAAGCTGTCCCTGCAGAGAAGATCTTACAGTAGTTATCCATCTCTGCCATTGCCCATGTCACCAATATCTGCTGTAAGGAACTGATATTGCAAACTGAATCTTCAGAAACGTACATTTCTGAGAGTATTGAATTCCTGGTACCCTGCTGAGTCGTTTTAAATCCTACATCATGTTATCCATACTCTATACTCTTCACACCTCCTTTTCTTGGTGTTGGAGTTTCCTCTACATGAGTCCACAGGCAGAAGAAAGGCCATACAGGCTTGAATCAGAATTGAGTGACATTGAATTCTGGACTATAATATCAGCAGGATAGGTGAACAGAGGTGTGCCTTTGTAAACACCAAACACATCGGAAACTGTATTGAGGGAAATGAAGATTTGGAGAGCCGGCTACTCGTCTTCCCAATTGTTTAACTTTATTGCGCGTGTAAGATGTACAGGTAAGATAGCTTACGCATTTTGGCAATAAGCCTTAATCATAGCCAGCGATGGCTATGATTAAGACTTCTTGCAGAAACACGTAAGCTATTTTACCTGTATATCTTACTCAATAAAGTTAAACAATCGGGAAGACGAGGAGCCGACTCTACGAATCTTAATTTTCAAATTGTGCTTGTGTTTGGAGGACACACAGAGCCAGAGCACCACCAGTCTACCTCTGTGAGGAATATATCTAGGCGTAGCACCTTTCTTTTTATTGTACTGAAGGAAACATGGAGGATACCATTGGTGACCTCTCTATTCAGAATTCTGTGACTTCCATGCTGTGCGTCACTGACACATAAAAAGTATGCAAATCAGAAATTCTGACTTTGTTCTGATTACCCTTGCTGCATGCTTGTTCTGGGTCAATCACGTATAAATCTGTGAAATCAGAGATCTCAGGGTAGCTAACATTTTAAAAAGGAGGTCGTGTTTTTCTTTATATAGGTGTACTCTAACCTTACACTCTGGGAATTAATACTGATTTAGAAAGATCCATCAGTCATGTTTATATTTACACATCATTCTGGTATTTTAAACTCCCAAAAAAGTTACTAGAATTACATATTAAAGCTGAATTCCATGTACTTGACATTTAGTCCAGTTGTTGATTGTTTAAGGAGGAATAAATGTATTTTAGATACAGCTGCATACATACCTGAATCTATATTGTTATTAGCTTCATGTAATCCTCTGCACAGCAGCACTCTGATAGGTAGAGTAAGGGGCAGCACCATAAGCTAGTCAGCCTCTACTATGTTGCACAAAGCTGTCTGTCTAACCCTGGCTGCATTCTGATGGGAGAACAGTATTGACTTCACCAGTGTGCTAATGCTCCTTCATTCTCCAGTCACATTGTGGAGTAATTGCTAGACCAGGCCATATTGCTTTACTGCAGTGTAGTCTTCAGAAAAGTCTTAGGCCCCTTTCACATCCGATGATCCCATCAGGTCTGCCTGTCATTCTTTCAGGCGGACCTGATTGGTTGGTCCATGTTTCTCTATGGATTCCCCTCTACCGTTTACATCCAACCGCCCACAGAGAAGAACAGGCCTTGTCCGTTTCTGCTATACATAAACTGAGTGGACATGAATCTGTTATCCGCCCGCTCTACTCTGATCAGCAGGTAATCAGCAGACAGATCCACCTCGTGAAAGGGGCCTTAAGAACACAGGACTTGGCTGTAATGTCTAATGCCGGCCATAGACGGTTTGAAAATCGGCTGATTTTTCGTCTGAAAGATTAATCGGCCGATTTTTGCACTGTTAGTGGGTTAATTCGTCAGATGGTTTTCGTGTTTTTTCCACTTTTGGATTATTGGTCATGTTGGAAAATGACCAATTTTCGCATCAATGATGCTCAAATCGTACGATCCTTTATATGGAAAAAATATGCGCATGAGCCGTGATCTGGAAGGTACAGAAGTTTTTCCTGTTATATGGGGTGAACTTTATGACTTGGTCGGACGATTTTCGTAATTGTTGGTGGTTACGTCAGTTTAACGAACGACCAATTTTTTGTTTCGAGCCATCTATGGCCTGCAAAACAGGCATGTCTGGACCACAGAAATGGCTGATCAGAATCATAAAATCACTCATCAAGTCTTTACTCACTCTGTGACTTTAATAGAACCAGTTGATAAAGTTAACCTGTCCATACCTTAAAGGCATTAAAGAAGTCTCATTTTGATTTTTGTTAACATAGTCTGTTCCTCAGTGGTCATAGTACATACTACTTTCTCCTATCTTTTGTCATATCATAATATTTGTCCTATCTTCCTAAGTGCTGCCTAAGGCTAGCTGCAAGGTTGGACAGGGTGCCCCCCTTCCCCCCTAGGACCATTGAAACATGCAACTAGCAAGAAGACACTGCTTTGACGGGCGTCACTTTTCTCCATCTGTAAGCACTTGCTTGTTCGCCTTGAACATTTCAGTGACCCCCACTCCCACCTGCATTACTTGTAAGGAGCTTGTCTCAGAGAAGTGCTTGGGCATGAAGAAAAATGCCGCCTGTCAAAGCAACTGTCTCCTCCTTGCTAGCTCTGTGTTCGGACAGCTGTGGGGGAGGGTGACGCCATATTGGACCTCACAATTAGCCTTGGACAGAACCTAGAAACATGGGACATACTACTGGTCAGAAGTCAGAAGCTGGTCAAACCTTATACCTATTGAGACCGCTTGTTAAATCATCCAGGGTTTAAGGCAAGCTGAGCTGGTGACCACTGCATGGAAAGGTATGCGCAGGCCTGCACTGAAGTCCTTGAAACCTGTTCAGTACCAGCTAATGATGTGTACTTCCTAAGTGTAACTGAAGAAAAGAAATTAATTTATTAAGACAATACACTTTGGCGACTTGATGTTTTTGCCAATGCTTCTCTTTTACTGTATGCACAAAGCTAAGTAGACACCAATGCCAAGGATTTCTCCGCTAGATTCTTATTAAATGGCATCTTGAAGTTTTCAAAGTCTACTTCATACGTGAAGCGTTCACGTAGGTGTTCTCTTTTTTTCATGAGGTCCGCTGTGCTGGGCTCTGAGACCCAAACCTTGGAAAATAAAAAGAGATGCAGTTTAGAATCAGTGTTTGAAGGATAGGTACAACAAAAACTATTAAACTATTATTTTCAGCTTTAAACAATGACAGTCTCTTAGTTATCAAGAGGATTTGATTGATCTACAAAAAGGTCTCTGAACAGCTCTCTCTCTTTTGAGCTCTGTCCATTCATAAGGGATTTTCAATTTATTTTCATTGTAAGAAAATAGTAAGTAAGAAAAAGCACTTGTTTGGTATCATAAAAGTTATGGTTGATAATAAAACTGGGAATTCACTGCTCACGTTTCTACAGTATTCTCATACAGATATAAGAAGCCCGTAGGAGATTTAGCCAATCGAATCTATTCAAAATTGACCTACTAAATGTAGATAGGCTTAAAGTGAAAATAAATTCAAGACTTGCTATTCTATATGAAATACATACAGTAAAAGGTTAATTTTGCCTCAGCAGTACCCTGAAAAAAATGATGTTTTGTCTTGACTGCGTCTAAATGAAATAGCAGTTCACTTACTGACATGTGACTGTGCCTAGGTATTGATGTTCTGTAGCTCCATAACTATATATCTGCAGTATGAGACCATCTAAAGCACTGCTTCCTCTGACTGTTAGTCTCAACAAAATTGGTGTGAGAATTGGTGATGTCACTACTGTGCTGATCACTGTTCTCCTTGCTGGAGAGAAAGGCATACCTGAAGACCTACAGTACAAGGATCTCTCTGCTTTTGCTTAATTCAATCTGTGGATGTTTACTTTCTCTGCATCTCCTGCTGCTTCCTTATGATTACCCTACCAGTCATCTTGAAGTAACTCTGATATGAGGCTTTAAAGTACCACTTACACTCTATCAAGATGTCCACTTCCACACAGAGCAGAACAAGCATAGTAAATCAGTAATGAGAAAACATCAGCTGCCTGGAGCTTACAGGCATTACCCTAAGATCTACAAAAGTGTTTTTCCTCATATTCTAATTCTCTACAGGATCCTCTCTGTACAGAGCAGGGAAGCAGGGGAACCACTACTCTGACTTTTTGAGGCTGTTAGAACATGTGCATACAAACTGATGTCTGGTATTAAGACTGTAGCATATTTAGATACAGGCAGATATCCAGTCTTTATAGAGATCGATCAGCGATTATTAGTCCCTGAATAATGGAAAAATGTCCTTTGATATTTCTTACTGTTTTAGGCACAAATGTGATGTCGACTTTCTTTGTTTCTCCCATTGTTATTAGGTGGTTCAGTTGAGCAATAGTACCCTTCTTCTCCCTTTCAGAATGAACCAGTTCTATAGGCTTTGATATCTTGACAAACATAAAAAGTAAAAACATGTATAAAAACCATACGACCAATACATGCAAAAAGTAACATACAAAAAGGAGCTGCTCGGGTAGCCTGTATAGTATGCAGAAATTGTATCTTTTATAGATAAACACTGCTTCATGCTATCTTAGGTATTGCCAGTATTCTATGAAACTGTCAGTTTTTTTCTAGGTTACATCCCTTAAAGTGTTACTAAATCCATGAATCTGCATTCACTATATCCAGTCTCCCACGGTACACAAAATATGGAAAGAATTATTTTAGTGAATATAAACTGCTAAATACCTTTTCTCGTCAGCAGTATATAGCAGTTTTGTGACTTTTATCAGTGTCTAGTCAAGCACTGGTTAATCTTGTTGGAGAAGTTTTCATTCTCCTCTGACTGTCCTATGAGGCTGCATGACCCCTGATCCTCTGTCCAGACAGCGCTGATTGGCCCTGTACTGATCACATACACCTCCCCCCCCCAAAAAAAACAACTCTCTAGCAATTCATACCAAAATGAGCATGTGCAGACTTACCACTGCTGCTCTATACTATTGCAGATGGATTGGGGACAGTAAAAGTAGGGGAGGATCAAAGAATATAGGATCAAACAGCCTTTTTACACAATGTGGTGGATTAACCCCTTAGGTTCCACAGTGAGTATAACAAGCATGCTTTACTGCATATACAGACTGATTTTACTGTTGTGGGTTTAGTAACAATTTAAAGTGCCAGGTCACCTTCAAAGAAAAATGTAAAGGTGAACACCGCTTGGCGCTGACCAACCAGAATCCATCTGGTGCATCCTAGAAGCGCTGATGCAGAAGAAAGCGAAGAGCGGGGATTTAAATCCCCGAACCATTGGAGTGGCTGCAGGGGTGCCGACAGCTCGGCACTCTGGAGTAAGTACAGTGGGGACTAGGGGGGAAGGAAGGTGTCCAGGGTTTTGGTCTCTGAAGAACAATTTGTGTGCAGATCGCTCTTCAGAGAGCATATGACAGGTGGTGAGGATGTGTTGTATCCCCCTCCTCACCACCTTCTTTAACCCCTTGAACACCGCACTAGCACACTGCAACTAAATGGGTTGCCCTTGGTGGGCACTACACCTGCCAAAAGCGACAGGCGGTATAATGCCTGTGGCAGCCGAGGCATGTGTGCACCCCCCGACGCTGCCTTTGCAACACACCCTAAAGGATTTGTTTTTTAACAGTTGCAACAGTTGTGCAAAAACCTTTACAACAAATATAGCCTAGTTATCATACCTCTTGCTTAACAGGTGGCGGAACTACAATTGCAGGGGTCTGGGGTTTAGACACCGCTCTTGATTTTCCTTCCATTTTGCCTTTCCCCTTGCTGCTCTTTTTCTCTTTTGGTTTTGGTAAACTGTCCAGTTTGGTTTGAATCAAGTCAATCAATCTGTAGTCAGCATAGGCTTTTGCAACATCAAGAACATTTTGTCCTATGAAAAGGGGAGAGATGGGAGATTAGGATTTTATTATCACTTCAAAATGTACTCAATGCACAATAATGAATAGATACTTTCTAGGGTATGGGTACAATCCAGATTCACTGCAATGTATGTCCCCTACTTTGTGCAAAACCTAAAACAAAGCCTTGGTTGGGGTTGGGCTTGAAATAGTATAAAACCCTCTAAAAAAGCAAACTATGTATTTAGATGTGATCAGTATAGTCATTACATACTTTTTCTTTTCTAATAGAATGTTCAAAAACAGATGTTCCAAATATTTTCAGCAGGCACTGCTAATTCCCTCTGTACCTGCACTTCCCTGTCACCTGTAGCTGGGTGCCTGCACACAGTAATCCTCCCATGTCCAAAACCAAACTATATGGCCCATGGTGCATGGCCTTTGATATTCAAATATGCATGCACAAGCAGATGTCACTACCATAGATATTTTTAGTTTAGGGGAGCCAACCACCATGAGTCCTAGAGCTTGTACAGGTAAAGTGAAATATTACTTCAAAACACCTCACAGGAGTTTCACTGACTAGTAGATAGATGTACGCAACTGGCAGTTTAGGAAGTGACAGTTATTAAACTTGAAAGGACACACTTCCATTTACTTTGTGATCTCAGCAGCTTCTGATAGCTGTGAGTGGGGGAAGCGCAAAGTTACTGCAGTAACATTCCTCTGACCCAACAATTTTGGAGGGGGGGGGGGTTTACTAAAACTGGAGCACTCAGAATCTAGTGCAGCTGTGCATGGTAGCCAATCAGCTTCTAACTTCAGCTTGTTCAGTTAAGCTTTGACAATAAAACCTGGAAGCTGATTGGTTACTATGCAGAACTGCACCAGATTTTGTACCTGTTTTAGTAATTAACTCTCCAAATGTGTTAAAGTAGAATTCCAGGATAAACTTAGCTAGTCTAAAAAATACTACCCCCCCCCCCCACAACACCTTTGCTGACTAACCTGTGTAAGAAGGATACTTACCTATTTTCAGCCCACTCCAGTCCAGTCACATGATATGGCTCTCCTGTGTCAGCCAGCGGCAGCTGCAGGGAAGAGGAGAGATCGCTTGGCAATGGCTGATGTCACCCATAGGCTCCTTTGGACCATCTGCTGTTGGCCCTCCCTCCTCTCCCCTGCAGCCGCCGCTGACTGACACAGGTGAACTGGATTATGTGACTGGACCAGAGTGGGCAGAAAATAGGTAAATATATACAGTACATCTTTCCTACACAGGTTAATCAGCATACAGTAGGTGTTAGGAGGGGGAGGGAGCATTTTTAAGACAAGAGAGAGAGAGAGAGAGAGAGAGAGAGAGAGAAAGACAGCTTTTGTGGAGCTACAAAGGCTGTGCACAGCTGTAGTACATCTAACTATCTACAGGTGAAACTCAAAAAATTAGAATATCGTGCAAAAGTTCATTTATTTCAGTAATGCAACTTAAAAGGTGAAACTAATATATGAGATAGACTCATTACATGCAAAGCAAGATAGTTCAAGCCGTGATTTGTCATAATTGTGATGATTATGGCTTACAGCTCATGAAAACCCCAAATCCACACTCTCAGAAAATTAGAATATTACATGCAATCAATAAAACAAGGATTGTACATAGAACAATATCGGACCTCTGAAAAGTATAAGCATGCATATGTACTCAGTACTTGGTTTGGGCCCCTTTTGCAGCAATTAGCTTCCATGCCACGCCGCATTAAGGCAGTAATTGCTGCAAAAGGGGCCCAAACCAAGTACTGAGTACATATGCATGCTTATACTTTTCAGAGGTCCGATATTGTTCAATGTACAATCCTTGTTTTATTGATTGCATGTAATATTTTCATTTTCTGAGATTGTGGATTTGGGGTTTTCATGAGCTGTAAGCCAAAATCATCACACTTATGACAAATCACAGCTTGAACTATCTTGCTTTGCATGTAATGAGTCTATCTCATATATTAGTTTCACCTTTTAAGTTGCATTACTGAAATAAATGAACTTTTGCACGATATTCTAGTTTTTCGAGTTTCACCTGTATTGATAAGGGGCCAGTTAAGCTGGCCATACAAGCTGAACTGGTCAAATTTCAATCCATGTATGGGCTAGCTGGTTGCACACAAGTCGATATATTGATGTCGGGTTTTTCCCGAACGATCAGTGCCACCAGCTATAGCCAGTAATACTGATCAGTGTATGTGTGGATTGGTTCATTTTTTTTCTTTAATCAACCCACTCGCTGAATGAAAAAGAATGATTGTAGTTAGGCCTTAATGTTAGGGTTACAAGGAAGATATTGTTCTCTGTGTTTAAAGCTCTATATAGAAAATACCAGTGTTGATCTCCCAGCACTAAAAGCACAAAGCACTGTGAATATTCAGTTGGTGATTCTAACAATAACAAGTTGTCGCACCAGATAGCATATGTGAAATGGTTACCTTTCTTGTTCACTATTTGCACTTTAGCTCCGCATGTAATTACAAACTGAGCACAGTCTAAGCTGCCACTTTCCACAGCTCTCATCAGTGGAGTGGATCCATTGAGGGCCACTGCATCTATCTTCGCTCCGTGTTTAATTAACAATTCCACTATGTCTTGCTGGCCTGCATGACACGCATGGTGCAATGGAGTCCACATGAAGTTATCACTTGCATTGACATCAGCACTGGAAAATAAACAAAAACATATGATGTATCAGGGTCCAAGTAAAAGTCTCAATATTATAAGAAAAATAAGATGGAAAATCATTTGCTTCTAAACCTGCTGCTAATTTATACTGCATGTGGGCAACTAGATGGAGGCTGCTTAGGTTTCCTAAATCTGTTGCAGGAATATTTGAAAAATTAGCAGAACTTTTAGGGTCCATTCACACTTTAGCAATCCGCTGTGCTGCATTGATACAAGAGCGATAAAACATGTTACTTGTGCTGCATTGAGGCAGCACATTCATTATGAATGGGCTTTCAGAGCACCACAACAGGTCAAAAATGCATGTGACCTTTTTTTTAGCAATGCAGCACACCACAACACACAGTATGGTAGTGTGAGCAACACAATGAATGGAACCACAATGCACTGCACACAGATCAGGTGCACTGGAGTACTTGTAGGAGCATGTGGTAACCAGGGGCGGACTGACCCTTTGGAAACTCGGGCATTGCCCGAGGGCCCGGGGTCAGTAGGGGGCCCCATGAGATGCCCCTGGTACCTTTTTCATTGGCTTTTTTGAGTTTGGGCAAGGACACAGGGGCCCCATGATCCCCTATTGCCTGGGGGCCCCATGAGTTGTCAGTCTGCCCCTGGTGGTAATACATGTCTTTTACCACACTTGCTGCAACACAAAATCTTAAGTAATGAGGCTTCTTTTTTTGCTTTGTTTTTAGGGACTGACAAAAAAACATGAGGTAAAATCTAGACTCCAGTCCCTGCTGCTAAGCCTGTATTTATTTAATATTTCTCTTTTTTAACGTTTAGAATGAAATCTGAGGGACAGGTCACTTTAGAAACTGCTTCTGCCAACAATTATCAAGTGCAGGCACATAGAGGTAGACTGAACCCAGATTCCAACCTTCCCCACACACACACATTTCTTTTGGCCTATTGCTATGATGGGCTGCCCCATGCTGGAAGTAGAAGGGGTGAGCAAGCTTCAGGTATTAAGACCATGCATTATGGTACTAAAAGATGTATAAACAGGAGCCAGACGCTGTGTAGTTTTGTGATAAAAATAATACACCTTGTATGGAGGTGTGCCTTTAATAATTCATATGGTAAAAAAATAAATAACTAGCCTGTGGCTTTAGGAAGCCAGGTTCCAAGATGGATGGCCCGTCCACTCAGAGGGAAGCAGTGAAGTAGAATGCCTGTCAGTGCAGGGACCACGTGTACCCGACGTCCCAGCGTCCTGGATGACGTCACCACGATGTGGAGAGACGGAGGGGGGGAACTCTTGCTGGAGCCGCAGCTTTAGAAGGAAGAGGCCGGTTGCCGGGACAACATGTTTCGCGCGCATGCGCTTTGTCGGCTCCAGCAAGAGTTCCCCCCCTCCGTCTCTCCACATCGTGGTGACATCATCCAGGACGTTGGGACGTCGGGTACACGTGGTCCCTGCACTGACAGGCATTCTACTCCACTGCTTCCCTCTGAGTGGACGGGCCATCCATCTTGGAACCTGGCTTCCTAAAGCCACAGGCTGGTTATTTATTTTTTTACCATATGAATTATTAAAGGCACACCTCCATACAACTTAAATCAAGGAATGCGCTAAAACCACAAACTATTCCTAATTTAGTGTAGAAACATTAGTGCAAAAGATATATATATCTATTATCAATTAATATCAAAAAATATCAAAATTATGTGCAAAACATAAGTAATTTAAATAATTAAATTTGTGAATATAAAAAAAACAAAAATGTCCAATTCTGAATTTCTTCAAATGTCCAAATAAATCCTTTCCAAATTCAGGTGCTCTCAAAGAAATTGTGCCAAAATCCACCACCAAAAGTAAAGTTGGGTAACTCACCAGAGCTCCATGCTGATCAATCTCTAGATCAGCAAAAAACGCTTTTTGCTCTGGGAGCAGATGCAATGAATCAACTTCTCAGGTGTGATGATCAATAGCTACACATTCATCCATAAGGTAGGTATCCACCACTCAATATAATGGTTCCAGGAGCATTATATCACTCTCTCTTTTTATATCTCTCCACCGAGGTCATGTTTGGGAATGAAAGAGAAAAATCATGGTGCAGCCAGTTTTTTTATAAAAGTATCCAACAATTTAATAAAGATTTACACTCACAAAAAGGGTGTCTTCACCGACACCAGTATAACAGCATAAAACAGCAAATGGTATAACAGTCTCCTATTCCCCGTACACTCACTACAGCGGAATAGGATTAATTTTCTCCACAAACGTCAGCATCCAGTAAGCCCTAAGGGGCTTACTGGATGCTGACGTTTGTGGAGAAAATTAAGTCACGAGCGCTGTAGTGAGTGTACGGGGAATAGGAGACTGTTATACCATTTGCTGTTTTATGCTGTTATACTGGTGTCGGTGAAGACACCCTTTTTGTGAGTGTAAATCTTTATTAAATTGTTGGATACTTTTATAAAAAAACTGGCTGCACCATGATTTTTCTCTTTCATTCCCAAACATGACCTCGGTGGAGAGATATAAAAAGAGAGAGTGATATAATGCTCCTGGAACCATTATATTGAGTGGTGGATACCTACCTTATGGATGAATGTGTAGCTATTGATCATCACACCTGAGAAGTTGATTCATTGCATCTGCTCCCAGAGCAAAAAGCGTTTTTTGCTGATCTAGAGATTGATCAGCATGGAGCTCTGGTGAGTTACCCAACTTTACTTTTGGTGGTGGATTTTGGCACAATTTCTTTGAGAGCACCTGAATTTGGAAAGGATTTATTTGGACATTTGAAGAAATTCAGAATTGGACATTTTTGTTTTTTTTATATTCACAAATTTAATTATTTAAATTACTTATGTTTTGCACATAATTTTGATATTTTTTGATATTAATTGATAATAGATATATATATCTTTTGAACTAATGTTTCTACACTAAATTAGGAATAGTTTGTGGTTTTAGCGCATTCCTTGATTTCAGTTATAGCACTAAGAAATTTATTTGGTTTCTTTGAGGTGGAATTGCTGCTTTAAAGTATTAAGGGTGTGGCGCTTTTATTACACTTGTGACACCTCCATACAAGGTGTATTATTTTTATCACAAAACTACACAGCGCCTGGCTCCTGTTTATACCTCCCACAAACCGATGTGTTTTTACCATGGCAGCAGTGAGTTTTTTCTCCACCAATCATAGTTGACATATACCATTCCCTTATTTCCTTTGCGACACATCTGTGCGCTTTTATCCAGACCGTTCTTCCAGTACTAAAAGATGTGCAGGTATGTGCAAGCATCTTTGGTGCAAGGACAATAGGTGCGCCACACCAAAGGTATAGGAGGCCAAGTAAGTAATATTTATTTCATCAAAGAACTCCAGAGATAACATGCTTGTTCTGCACTACATACCTGTCTGCAGTTTTTTGTTTTCCTAAAGGGATTTTTTAAAATAAACTATGCACGGATTTTTGGATACATCTGCATAAAAATAAAAATATTTAGTAAAGTCCCTGTATATCAAGTACAGGTCAGCAGATTCACATTTACTTTAATGGTGTTGTGTGGATGCCCATTGTGTTGATTTGCTTTTCTTTGGACCAAGCAAATCCTATTGATAGGAGTTTTGCCTTGCAGGCCAAGTAGGTCAAAAGTAACCTTTTAACACATGTTGGATTGTGCTTCTCTTGGAGCAGTACTGCTTTTGAATGCAAAATTCATGTACAGCTACATAAGCCCTAAACATACCTTAAAGCCTATGTCAACCCAAAAATAAACATTTAACATATCACATCTTACCGATCTAAATGTGGTGTCTGCAATAATTGTCTGTTTTAAGCTTTTTTCATTATTTTCACCTTATGATCCGGCCAGCAACACACTTCTTGTCTTAGGGTGGCTTCACTCTCTATAGCAGCAACAGAGACGCACTAGAAAAATTTAGATGGACTTGACTAAAGCCTAGTACACACTATGAGAAACTCGACAAACGACCTCCCAATATTGCACAAAGGTGCGTCATGATGAATGGTATTAACTTGTACGAAAATTCTCGAAGGACAAAGGCAAATGTAGACAAACATAGCTATGTACTAGCGTGGTACTAGTAGCTGTAGTGTAGGGTCATTGTTTGCTTCCAATCATGCACGTTTTTTTTCTATTCAGTTATGTCTGTATGATTACTGTACACAATGAAAATCAGACCTTGCATTCACAAACGATAAAAATTTTCTAGCTTGCACCTTTTTTTTTCATCCGTACAGTCAGAATTGGCTGCTGAAAGCACTACGCTAACAAACAGACAATCAACGAATCAGTCCTTGCACAAAAATGTTTGCATGATTTAATATCGTGTATGTGTGTGGGCCTTAAAAAATGTGGGCTAGAATTCCACCTTTATTCATTAAGCAGTTACAACTGTTTTTTTTATTGCTTTTGGGACTAAGGTTTGAGATAAATGACTAAAAACTGCATGTGCAGTTCAGTGTACATTTAATTGAAGGTTGTAAACAGGCAGGTATGTTTATTTTAATGAAGAAGAGACATGGGCATGCTTGCTCGCAATTTTTTTTTACAATGTAGGTTCCCCTTTAAGGACTGGTAAGCTGCAATATTTTAAATGTATACTCTTTTTTTTGGAAACACTTGAATATAAAGAAATTTTGTTTTTAAAAGCTGCAGTCCCCAAGTGAATATCTGACTAGAGGTTAACAATATATTGTATTGTTCTAAATTTCTGGAGCTTGTACGCCAATTGTCTGTACTGTGTGACTTTTTTCAATAAACATTTACTTGATTAAAAAAACAAAACAAAAGTTGCAGCCTGTAATATTTTGTTTAATAAAAGAGGGAATTTTAAAATAAAAGAGCGATTTCTCTCTTATTTTCATCTCATCCTAAAACCAAGCAACAGTACAATACAAGGTCTGCATATACTGCCCAGGCCCCCACGCAGTGTTAGTTGCTGTAAAAGCTACCTTACCTCCATATTCCGCTTTGCTCGGTGTGATACCACAGTCTTTACAGTGATATTCCTGGGGAATGCAGAGCAGGAGAAATCGCATTACAACACTCCAGTCTATTAAAAGAGTGTCTTTTTATGAAATTTCAGCGGCTCAGTACGCCACAGGATATTGCTAGAAGCAGGGGCAGACTGACCATTTGGAAACGCGGGCACTGCCTGAGGGCCCGGGGTCAGTGGGGGGCCCCATGAGATGCACCTGGTACCTTTTTCATAGGCTTTTTTGAGTTTGGGCAAGGACACAGGGGCCCCATGATCCCTTATTGCCTGGGGGCCCCATGAGTTGTCAGTCTGCCCCTGGCCAGAAGTATCCCTTACTCTCGACCTAGCAGCTGCAGGCAGATGGTGGGGCAGGTGGGGGTAAGGTAAGAATAAATCTAAAGAAAACCTTACATTTTACTGCAAGGTTTGCTTTAATAGCATACTATAATAAAAATCTAATTCCACTATTGATAACTGCTTTTACGACTGTTATTACTACATGTACTAATACTACCAGGGGCGGACTGACCATTTGGAAACTCGGGCACTGCCCGAGGGCCCGGGGTCAGTAGGGGGCCCCATGAGATGCCTCTGGTACCTTTTTCATAGGCTTTTTTGAGTTTGGGCAAGGACACAGGGACCCATGATGCCCTATTGCCCGGGGGCCCCATGGGTTGTCAGTCCGCCCCTGAATACTACTATATCTTTGCTCACACTTCCATTGTGAATATCTGACTACTACTTACTAGTATCACTTCTACTACTTCTACTACTACTACTATTTCTAAACATACCATAAGTACTTTTATTTCTACAGCTGCTATTAATGTGAAAATTATAAAAATAATAATAAAGTATACCCTTTTTCTAGGAGGAATTTCACAATGTTCATGTTTCCATAAGCACACGCAGAAATCAAAGGTGTTTTAAAAAAAACGTCTTTCACATCCACAGGTACTCCTTCTTCAAAAGCCTTTTTCAAAGACTCCAGGTCTCCAGCCTTGGTGGCAAAGTTTATATTCGTGTACACCTTTTCTAGCTCATCCACATACCACCCAGTGTCATCTGTCAGGGGGTTTTGTGGTGGGTGGTCACAATCAAATCGATTAAGGTCAGTTAGATTATGAAATGTTTCAATCATAAAGTTGGGAGGGCCACCATCTTCCCGACGTGAAATGAGATGACTTGGCATTGTACATATTGGCACAGGAAGTGTTTTCTTCCCTTTCTTCCCCTTTTTCCCTTTCTTTCCTTTCTTTTTTTTAGGTCCATAAGAGGAGAGAAGAAAAGCTTTCTGTAGATACTTTGACCCTTTTAGAAACTCTTCAGCACTGATGTCTCCTCCACGTCCTTTCTCATGCAGATGAATAACATTGTCCAGTTCTTCTGTGGTCACTGGGGCTCCCTTCTCCAAGAGAACTGCAGCAAATTCCTCCCTGGAAATAATGCCATCCCCCTTATCCAACGCAGCAAATGATTCTCGAAGGACTGCCTGGTTTTCAAATGACCAGTCATGCAGTGTTATGGCCCAAGGTGGGTTGGGATTTTTAACTCCTGGCTTGGAATATTTTTTGAAGAGACGCATCGCTTTGCTCAGCTCCTTCATGGCAGACTTGAATCCACCCTCTTTGGCCACAGCTTTGGGAGTCAGAGCTTTTATATTTTTCCAGTTGGGATTACAACCTGCCATGTAAAATGTATTGGGTGAACTTACTGACCCTTAGTACAAAAACACAGATCATTGCTATCATTGATATAAAGCAGCACCTAATCACAAAAGCTGTTCATACTGTACACCCTTGCATATGGAAATTGGTATCATTGAGAATGTTTCACATAAATTTTTATAGCTGTGACAAAAATTTTGAAAACTTGAGATAAATTAGGGATGAAAGTATTTTTGTTTAAAAAAAAGGAAAAGAAGAGCAAAAGATTTGTTGAAATTATGTGTTTATGAGAGAGAGATAGGTACTTTAACAAAATCTTTCTTCTATTTAAAACGGAACTGAAACAGTGAACTACCACTTAATCAGTCCCTCCCCTCGCCTGCACTGCAGCTTTTTATGGGAGAGGGAGTGAGTACCTATTTTTTGTCTGTCCCCGCACTTACCTCCTCAGTCCTCGCCTAGGCAAGGATGATGTCAACTTGTCCCGTGTGCACCTCCCCCTGCCGCATCCAGGGATACTGTCACACATATATTTAAAGCTGCTGTTTTTTAATGTTCACAACACAGGGTGAAGTTCCACTTTAATTTTTATATTTGTTGATTCAGCTATAGCACACCCACACTCAAAAGTTAAAGATGTTAACGGTCTTGTTGGGATGGATAAGCTACACAAAAAAATAGTTTAAATACTTAGCTCACCTGGAAAAATGAAAATCTCCTACAGGAAGAAGCCTAGGCCTAGGCATTTAATCACATGATCTCTGTTGAAGGAGATCACATGACCAGCCTTAAAGACTCATAACCTCTCTACCTTGATATGTGTGAGTGGATGATAGTAGACTATTGTACAGTATTAGCCACAAATAATAACTTTATTAAGTTAGCCAAGATGGCCGGATCTAGGGGGGTGCTGGGATGATCTGTGCCCCCCGAATTTAGTTGTGCACCCCCAGGCTGCCCCTTGCCCATTGACATTGTGCCTGGCCTGCTGGACTCCCCACCCCTGCACTCCTGGCTGAAACAAAGGGGGGCAGCCTGGCACAGTAAATTACCAAAGTCCCAACAGGAGAAATGACAGTGGCAGAGAGCCATGAAGACATGTGAATTGTGCTGTGCTCTACCCACTCCTGTCAGAACAGCGATCCTCCATACAGCATATGACATGGAATCGCTCTCAGATTGGACTGTACCCGCCCCCTACCGACATTTACTGCTGCCGGGAGGTGAGCAGCGTTTGGAGAAGATAGGGGGTGGATAATCAAGCCGTGTACAGTCTGATCTGTGCCATCTATTGTATGTTCTGCTAGGAGGGGAAGAGCACAGTCCACATCCTCCCGGCTATAAATACCCACCTGTAAGTTCGAGATGGGAAGCTATTTGTGCTGGGTCAGTTATTTGGGGGGGGGAGGTGGGAAATTGGGCTAAGAGGGGGATTGGGGGGGTATTTGAGCTAGGAGGGGGGACTGGTGGGGTATTTATGCTAAGAGGGGGAATTTGGGGGGGAAGAATTGTGCTAGGAGGGTAGATTGGAGGGATTTGTGCTGGGAGTGAGGACTTGTGCTAGGAGGGGGTGGGGAAATTTGGGCTAAGGGGGGGGGGATTGAGAGGGGGCTTGAGCTAAGAGGGGGAACTGGGGGGATTTGTGCTGGGAGGGGGATCTGAGGGAAAAGATCTGTGCTGGGAAGGGGGATTTGGGAAGAGGATTTGTACTAGGAGGGGGATTTGGGGGTGAGGATTTGTGCTAGGAGGGGGGATTTGGGGGAGAGGATTTGTGCTGGGAAGGGTGATTTTTTTTGGGTGGGGGAGATTTGTGCAAGGAAGGGGAAATTGAGGTGATTTGAGCTAAGAGGGGGAGTGGGGGGGGTAAAGATTTGTGCTGAGAGAGGGGATTTGGACTGGGAGAAGGGGAATTTATGCATTTTTGTTTGAGGAGATATTTGTCTTGCAGAGGGAATTTATGCATAGGGGGTGAGTGTGCTTACTGCTGTTTTTTATGTGTTGCTCACACATTGGGGGTGGGCTCAGTTTGTCATCTTTGCTGTGGGTGCTAGATGACCTTGTCCCGGCACTCCCTGCACTACACACAGGGCACTCAACAAATTTCCTTCTTACCACACATCACATAGCTGAGATCAGATGCCTTTACAGACACAGCCTCAATCTGCACAGTGTGTACCTGGCTGCTATGTCACAGTTCTGACTCGTGAAACTCAGAGATTAGAATGGCAGTGCAGCTGCAGTAGCCTGCTACACAGTGTACAGATTGACCATGTGTCTGTAAGTGAATCCAATCTCAGTTATGAGCTATGTGGGGAGGAGGAGATCTGCTGAGTGCCCTGGCTCTGTGCAGTGTGGGAATGGAAGGAGGAACATTGCTAAGTGTCCTGTCAGCATTGACCATTGTTCTTTACCCTGCTAACCCTGCCCTAATGATCCCTGTACTTTGCCCTGTTGACCTCTGTCTTCTGCCCTGATAATGCTTGTGCTTCACCCTACTGACCTCTGTCATCTGCTCTTCTGACCCCTGACCTCTGCCCTACTGCCCCCTATCCTCTGCCCTACTGATCCCTGTCTTGTGCGCTGATAACGCTTGTTCTTCGCCCTGCTGACTCCTGTCATCTGCTCTGCTTACCTCTGTCCTCTGCCCTACCGATTCCTATCCTCTACCCTACTGACAAACTATACACTGCTTTACTGACTCTTATACACTCCCCTGCTAATCTCTAATCCTCTGCCCTGCTGACCCCCTGTACACTGTCCTACTGACTCCTATACACTGCCCTGCTGACCTTGCATCCTCTGCCCCCCTGACATTTTGTATTGCACTCCCATATCAGACAGGCTAGATCTGGCACTGTTAGCCAATATAGGATATCACTTAAACTCCAAACTTTCTTTAAGAGCAAATGTTATAACACATTTTTAATATATACTTTACACAAAACTGTCTATTTTTAAAACATATGAATATTAAGTTTGTGAAAATTGAGAACAAAACGAATAGGTTCTTCAGGCTATTCACTCTTCTGAACAAATATTGTTTTAATTGGCAGTAGTAAAATACTAAAACACCATGGCCATTAGAAGGAACTGAATGCATAAAAGATACACATGTCATTGTAATAACAAAAGCAAAGAAATAATTCTAGAGAACAGTAGAGGAAATTAGCAAATACACGTAACCATTGGTTACAATGAATAGCCTAAAGAACATTCCTTTTTGGCCCAATTCGCATAGGACAAATATACATACAGATTCGATGGACAAATCACTATGCAAATTTTTAATTAATAGACCCCTAAAAAGTCTCATAATGTTCTACATAAGACCAAAATAGTGATTTCTTGTGAACTCATAATGAGATCTATATATATAGAAAAGTTAAATAATTTAAACTTGTACAATTAAAACATTACTACCCACCTCTTTGTCCAAGAAATTTGCAGCAATCAGCAAACCCCCCACCAGCAGCATGGTGAAGGGCTGTGTTACCATCCATGGCAATGATCCCAATATCCCCCTTGTAGGCAGACAGCACCATCAAGATCTATAACACAAGGCAAATGACGGCAGACTCACACTTTAATCATAATTCCTATTTCTGGCACTTTTTCCATTACATTTGAACATTTAATGTAGGTCTATAAATCATTAATGTTGTAAACAGTCTTGTTCCACCTACCCTGTTCTCATAGGTTCACACAGGTTCTTAAAACATCAGTTGTGCCCAGTCTGTGTCCCATCTGGAGAGATTTCCTATCACTTCCTGAAATCTCCCTAATAGGAACAGAGATGCAATAAAGACTTGAGAGAGATTCTACACCTCCCCTAATATCTAAATAAAATATGTTTTGGCTGAAGTTGGGTTTAAGACCCCATTCACACTTGTGCAACTAGTCATCCGCTTTTGGACATCAAAGTTGCATGACAAGTCGTATCCTATGTTTTCCAGTAATAACCATTTATACATGTGCGACTTAAAGTTGCAGCAACTTCAAGGTAGTTCATGCACCACTTTGGTCCAACTTTTATGCAACGTGCGGGCCATAGACATCCATGATAACCCTCAAAAGTGGCACGAAAGTTGTAGCTGAATGTTTTACATGCAACAGTGGTTCTGACTTGCAAAGGGAAGTCATATCCAAGTTGCGTGAAAGTTGCACGAAGGTTGCACTCCAAAGCAGCGCAACTTTGGAATCGTACAAGAGTGAATGAAGCCTAAAGTTTGGGATGAACAGGCATTCTCACCTGAAAACAGAAAAGGTTGTACTCATTAAAGCAGTATTAAACCCAAAAACAAAAATATAATATATTGCAACTTTCCAAGCATTAGATGTGGTAGATGCATTTGTTTTCTTTTTTTTTATCCTCTGTTTTCACCTGGTGATCTGGCCAGTGAAACAACACCTGTATTACAATGTCCACACTCTGAATGGAGCACCACCAGAGACACCTTTGGACAGCAACATTGTCAGTCGGGATGAAGAGTATTGTTAGATGTACTAGCAGATTTAAATACACTAACAAATTTAAGCCAAACTTCAGCTCACAATTTTCAAGTTACAGTACCAGGCTTTTTTGGGATAAAGGTTTTACATAAATAAATAAAAGCTGATAATTGTAAGCACCCCTGTCATTCTTAAATGGTTTGTCTCAACACCCTAACTGCAACATCTACAAGACAGCAAGTTCTGTTGAAAGCCAACAGACTTTCTGGCTGGATTACAAGGTGAAAATAAAAGAAAGAAAGCCTTAATAAATGTTTGCTTTTGGGTTCAATATCTCTTTAAAACCAATATTGTTATGAACACAATACTGCCTTAATTTTCTACCATGGTTCAGAAAAGTCTGCTAATTCTAATGGTTTTGTGGAGGAAAACTACTCATATGCATGCCAATTATCAGCCAAATTAGGTTGCTTTGGACTTGATAAGGAGACATTTGTTCCAGAAGATGTATTAGAAGCAAGTCTCAACTTTTTTCAATGTTTATCTGTCTGAACACAGAGCAGTCAGGTGCCTGTGGTCATTATGCAACTCTATTTTCCCCCTTTTTCACATGGGCGTTCCGTACATCCATTTTTCATCTGTCCATTTACGGATGAAAAACAGACACCCATGTATTTCTATGGACTAGCGGATGTAAATGGATGATCATCCGTTTACATCCGTTAATGTCCATATCCGTTAAGATCTGTTTTTTTGAATGGAAGAAAAACATATCTTTCTTCCGTAAAAAACCCAAAACGGACAAAAACGGAAGTAAATGGATGAAAACGATTGAAGAAACTGATGAAAAATGGATGTAAACTGATGAAAAAACTGATGTAAACTGAACTGATGAATAAAACGGAACACCTGTGTGAAAGGGGCCTAATGCTGGCCATACACTGACTGAACTTCGACCAGTTCAGCAGTAATTGGCCGATTTTCTGTTAGTGTGTGGTCGTCCCGGCTCAATAGAAGTTGACTGACTTCTGTCTAAGCAACAAATTAGAAGCATTATCTACATTGGCTGCTGCAGCCGATTCCGACTGTGGATTCGGCTGCTGTCAAAATATAATTTTTAGGCCAGGGAGATTTCACTGGCTGAACAACAAAAAACAACTAACAGTGTATGGCCATCTTAAGAAAGTTTTTAACAGGAATGCCAATTGCATAGATTTGTGTATGGCCAAATCTCAATAATATTGCCTTCTCTGAACAAATACTGGATGAGGAATCTCTAATACTCCCAGAATAGCCAACTGCGAAATGCAAACTTGCACAGCTGGTGCAAAAATGTAATCTCTGTGGAGTAAAAAAAAAAAAAAAAAAAATACCTCCAGGAAGCCACCTTTGGCAGCAAAATGTACAGCATGATATCGCTGATTGTCAATAGCGTTTACTTCTCCATCTTTCTCCAAAATACTGCGAACAACCTCCAGAGCTCCTTCCCTTGCTGCTTCCATTAGAGCCGTTCGACCGGTGTTCTAGAGATATAATAGAAGGTCATTTTTCTTTTATTTATTTTACATAAAAACATAGTTTTACAGACAACAAACCTTTAATTAAAGCTCCAACTTTACAACCTCTCCCCCCACCCCCACCCACACCTGAGTGCAATTTCACGACAGGTTATGCGTCGAATATCCAGGATCAGGCATTCCACGTGCTGAATGTTCACAAGAATGACTGCTGTGGGCTGGGATTTACCACAGCCAGGATCATCACTGATGGACCTACGGCCATCTTTGAAACATTTACACCATTCAAATGTCTTACTATGGCTGAGCGTCTCATCAAATCTGCCGGTTTCACACTTTCATTCACAAGACACTTCATCACCACACGCTGTTTCATGCACGTAATAACAAACAAATGACAAACTTGCCACTTACTACTGCATGTAGTACCGCCACGCTAGTATCCCTTTCTATACCTGTAAAAGTCCTGGTTTGACTTGAATGGGCCAAGTGTGTGTGTATACACTATATTGTTAAAAGTATTGGGCCAGCCCTCCAAATCATTGGATTCAGGTGTTCCAATCACCTCCACAGCCACAGCTGTATAAAATCAAGCAACTAGGAATGCTGACTGCTTCTACATACATTTGTGAAAGAATGGGTTACTCTCAGGAGCTCAGTGAATTCAAGCGTGGTACCGTGATAAGTTGCCACCTTTGCAATAAGTCCATCCGTGAAATTCCCTTGCTATTAAATATTCCACGGTTAACTGTTAGTGGTTTTATAACAAAGTGGAAGCAACTTGAAAGAACAGCAACTCAGCCACCAAGTGGTAGGCCACGTAAAATGACAGAGCGGGGTCAGCGCATGCTGAAGCGCACAGTGTGCAGAAGTCACCGGCTGTCTGCAGAGTCAATAGTTAAAGACCTCCAAACTTCGTGTGGCCTTCAGATTAGCACAATAGCAGTGCATAGAGAGCTTCATGGAATGGGTACGTGTACCCATGGCCGAGCAGCTGCATCCAAGCCTTACATCACCACGTGCAATGCAAAGCATCGGATGCAGTAGTGTAAAGCATGGCACCACTGGACTCTAGAGCAGTGGGGATGTGCTCTCTGGAGCGACGAGTCACGCTTCTCTGTCTGGCAATCCGATGGACATGTCTGGGTTTGGCGGTTGTCAGGAGAACGGTACTTACTTGACTGCATTGTGACAAGTGTAAAGTTTGGTGGAGGGGGGATTATGGTGTAGGGTTGTTTATTAGGGGTTGGGCTTGGCCCCTTAGTTCCAGTGAAGGGAACACTTAAGGCATCAGCATACCAAGACAGTTTGAACAATTTCATGCTCCCAACTTTGTGGGAACAGTTTGGGGATGGCCCCTTCCTGTTCCAACATAACTGTGCACCAGTGCACAAAGCAAGGTCCGTAAAGACATTGATGAGTGAGCTTGGGGTGGAGGAACTTGACTGGCCTGCACCTGACCTCAACCAAACAGAACACCTTTGGGATGAATTAAAGCAGAGACTGTGAGCCAGGTCTTCTTGTCCGACATCAGTGCCTGACCTCACAAATGAGCTTCTGGAAGAAGGTCAAACATTCCCATAGACACAATCCTAAACCTTGTGGACAGCCTTCCCAGAAACGTTGAAGCTGTTATAGCTGCAAGAGGTGGGCCAACTCAATATTGAACCCTACGGACTAAAACTGGGATGCCATTAAAGTTCATGTGCGTGTAAAGGCAGGCGTACTTTTGGCAATATAGTGTGTATATATATATTCCAAGTGTCTTCTGACTGGTTTGGTGATGTGTGATGTCATAGGTCCTTTCTCTTCTCCTCTGGCAATGGCAGTGGACAGTCCTTATTCTTGCACAGAACAGCATGCAACTGTTGACGTGTGTATGCCTGTTCGGTGTAGTAGTAGTTTGAGCCCAGTCCACAGAAACCCTCAGGGGTGTGTCAGTGAAAGAATGGGCTCAGAGGAAACCTTGATTCTAGGACTTATTCAACCCGGAAGACTGGTTATATCTAGTGGTGAAAAGGAATTACTGCTGGGAACAGCTCTAGAATGAAATGTTGCTTATTTATTTTTACCTTAACAGGTCTAGAGCAGTAAGAAGAACAGGCTGCGGGAAGACAGAACTAAATCTGAGGCACTGGTAAGCACTTGATTTTAAAGTCAACACCTACAGTATATGTAACTGCTGACTTTTAAACAAGAAAAAAACAAACTGCAGTTACTCTTATGTGTATTTGTTTTCTATGAAAAACCCCTTGGGAAAAGTGTCACGTGACTTGTTAAATTTAACATAATTACATTAAGCAATCTAATATTCAACCTTTAACTGAATTAAAACATAATTTCTCGCAGCTATATAATATGGCTGAGGAAGGAAAGTAATGGGTCCCTAAAGCTTACACCTTTATTATTTTTAATTAAGGTATCCAATAAAGGGCATCATTTAGATTCCAAACATTTTTAACAACTATTTAGTTAACTTAGTGATTTTTTATGTTTATATAATTTTGATTCCAAGTGATTGAAAATCACAGTTTAAAAGAGGTGGTGCTGTGGATGCTGTCTCACTTGAACACTCACACAATTTTGTGAGCAATAGGAACTCAATAAAGAATTTTCGAGGGTTCTGTTCTCACCAGCAACACTATCTTAATGGAGCCTGCATGTTCTCCATTGATGTAGGCTGTCTTCTGTTGTGTGTCTGTATGACTGTTATAGGGACAATAGAATAAAGTCTACTTCTGGTGCCGAGATTGATTTGTTTACTCCTACAATACAATATGAACACTGTAAGGCGATACGGATTACCTTGGCAGTATATAAATTAATCTTCTCAGATCGACCTTGCTGTGGTTGAACAGATTGTGTGTCTAAATGTCCCAGAGAGCTATGCTGGCTGCAGCACTGTGCACCTGATAGGCCACCCTTGCCACACAGGTCAAAAGGTAGAAACCAGAGTAAAAGTGAGCTACTGATTAAGCTCACAACTAACAACCCTGACCCATAAAACAAGCAATCTCCCAGAAGCAGTGGAAAATGCCACCCTAAAGGCAGGTAAGCACAATAAGCAGAGAATATGCAGGCTTTTTTTTTTCAGTGAAGCCTCGATTGCATATTTTCACTATGTTATAGGTCTACTTAGTGATCATATGATTGAGAATCACTTCGAATGGTTCCCTTTTATTAAATATTTGGCTGCTTGCTGTCAAATTTATTAACGTGTCCTTAGCACGGGGTATCATGCTGGGTTGCATTAATAAACAGGATGCAGGTCGAAAGGGGTAAATAGGCATTTAAAAAACATAAATATTTTGTGTCACTGGGACTCCTGAATGTAGTAACATGATTGTTCATGTGGACCTGAGCTGTAAATGACAGTGGAAATTTAGATCCACCAGCTGTGCAAAGGGTTGATTGGGGTGACTCTCAAAGAGGAAGGAGTGGTTCATATATGTGTTTCCAGAACGTTATGTGTGCTGGGGAATG
Source organism: Staurois parvus (assembly GCF_062004578.1). Classification (NCBI taxonomy): domain Eukaryota; kingdom Metazoa; phylum Chordata; class Amphibia; order Anura; family Ranidae; genus Staurois; species Staurois parvus. The sequence goes on along the minus strand of NW_028318158.1, from coordinate 12,535,399 downwards.
TTTTTCCAGATTGTGGGTGTCAATGGATTAAAAACAAAGATGAAATTTGAAGTTTCTATACTTTTTGTCCTTATAGATTTCCTACAAAGGGTTACTTCAGAGGTTCAACAAACAAGCCAAGTTTGACTTTTGCAGGAAGATTTAAGGTTTGCACATAAGTTCAGCTGCCTATATCGCACAATCCGCTGCACATTTCTAAATGTAGTTTTAAAAAAAGGCAGCCTCCGCTTATGCTTTTTTTTCATCAGATTCTTAGTTTGAGTCTTGTAGATTTACTCTAATATACTACAAATACAAACTGAAGTACATCTCGTTGTATACAGAGTTTAATTCAAACTTCTTACTGGATTGCAAGCATTGGGATTAGCCCCTCTTTCGAGCAATTTCAGACACATCTCTTTACATTCACGAGCCTGTTCACAAGCGACTAGGAGCACTGGAATTCCATTGTTAGAAGTGTTATTAGCATTGGCTCCACAATCCAGAAGTATCTGAAGACAGCGGAGGTGTCTTTTAGTGGGGGAGATGCAGTAGAACAAGACTCCTTGATAGAAAGAAAAATAACCATGATTATATTCAATGTGTAATCCAGTTATTATCACTTTTATTTAAAGAAAACAAAGATGTAACTATCAAACTGTAAAGGGTATATTGCTATAGAATTGCTACTGATCTATAACATAAATTGTAGGCAGATCCAATTCTTAATAATAGCTGTGGCATTGAGACCGGACCCAGCTGTATCAGTCATGTATACTTTCTGACTTTCTATGTCCATGCAGTATGAGATACTCTGCAGCACAGTGGCTAAATGGTTAGCACTTTCGCCTGGCAGCACTAGGGTCATTGGTTCAAATCCCAACCACGGCACCACCTGCCTGGAGTTTGCATGTTCTGCCTGTGTGGGTTTCCTCTGGGTGCTCTGGTTTCCTCCCACACTCCAAAGACATGCTGGTAGGTGAATTGGATCCTGTCTAAATTGTCCCTAGTATATGTATGTGAGTTAGGGACTTTAGATTGTATGCCCCTTGAGGGTTAGGGACTGATGTGAATGTACAATATATATGAAAAGTGCTGTGTAAATTGATGGTGCTATATAAGTACCTCTAATAAATAAATCTATGAACATCACTTCCATTGATGAATTACTGGTCTGTGAGATTTCACAGGCCAGTAACTAGAAGAAAACAGATTGTTGTAAGCAGCCTATTGAAAGAAAAGTGAGGTACAGCATTGCTCTTTTGTGCTCAAGCTGCTTGTTGATCATTGTGCAGGATGCAAATGCGCAAACGAGGGGAGGGAGGTTTTTTATTGTGGGAGAAAGCAAATAAATAAAGGTGAAGTATGTGCTATACAAAAAAAATTTTTATACTTACCGATGTGGATGCAGTATCAAGCTGATGTTGCATCTGTCCCCCGCTGGCTCTACACTGAGAACTGAGTGATCAGACACCGCTGATCTCTCAATTCTCCCTGCACTCTGAGCAAAGAGCCAGGACTGTTTGTTTTCTGCTCTGTTCTGCTTACCCCCCAGAGCTCACTGTAGAGCTGGGCTGTGGAGGGAGTGGGAGTGGCTGATTCAGGCTCTCATTGGCTTGCTGAGAGGTTGATCCAGCTGCCAGTGGATCCCGACCATATGGACTGGGACTGGCTCTGTGACATCAGACAACAGCAGGTTTTAACCCGCTGTCGGCTGAAAATGGGTCACAGGAGTGCAGAATGAACTGCACTCTTGTGATCCAAATAAGCTTTGCCTATACTGATCCATAAAGTAGAAAACCTTTTAAAGTTTAACTGTACCTTTGCTTGTGCTTTAACTTTACCTTTTCTTGTACCTTTGCAGTGGGAGTCTGCTCTCACTGGTCCTTCACAGCAATAACCAAAGGTTTACTTAAAGCAGAACCCTGGGCAAAAACTTCTTTATATGTCCTTGCTGCTGATACTACCTTCACTGAATATGTCATCCATCTTCTGGTTCACTCTGTAGTTGCTCTCAATTAAGTTGATGATTTTCAAATAAAATCATTACTCCCCTGTGGTTTCTTGTTTGTAAGACCAGTGGCTGTTCACCTTCTATTTTCCCAGCCACTGGTCCTGGCAAATCCCTTCTGTAGTTCTTTCTCCAGGAAGCAAGGATGTAATTCAGACCCACTTGCAGTGGTGGGTGGACCGGGGCTATCAGACACATTCAACATGTAAAGGCCTAGTGTACCCGGCAACATTCACTACAATTCCTTGTGGTTGATGGGAACTGTAGTTTCCTTTTACTGCAGAGAGAGAGTACAGTGTATGATGTAATCCCTGTTGTTATACCTTCTCCTTGGCAGAGCAGATGCTGTTATCTTTTGAATTACAACGATGAGGTCATGCAAATTCAGTTAGACTTTTCTCCTAAATGGTATGGATTTTCAAAATTGTATTAACTGTTTAATGATTTTTGTAGGGGGGGTGTACTAATTGGTGATTTTTTTTGCCTATCCCAGAGTTCTTCTTTAAGGTTCTTAAGGCCCTGCGTGCACAATCCAACCATCCATCCAATCTTAGAGATTGGTGGGCAACTTAAATGGACCTTCACCTGAAACCAAAAGTTACCCTCAATCTTTTCCACCCCCTAGCCTCTAAACAAATAACTTTTGGTCAAAGTGCTTCTTTAACAGTACCCATTCCCACTTCTTCAATCCATGCCTAGGTAAGAATAACGTCACCTTGGACCCCCTTCCTCCCAACTGCCATCTTGGTTATGGGAGCTGGCTGTCACTTCCTAACGACTCACAGCCAACTGCACATGTGCAAGATTGGGGGTGCAGGTAGCCTTGTCCTGGGTTGTGTGATGGATGACTCACAGCCAGTTTCCCACTCTGCATTCGTGAGTTCAAGGGGTGCATGTAGCCTTGTACTGTACCCTTCTGGTATGTGTGGGTGTTATCCCAGGAGGCTACAGGACAAGGTTACCTGCATCACTCGACCTCGCTTTGGGGAACTGGTTGTGACTCATCAGGAAGTGACAGCCATCTCCCAGAAGCCAGATGACAGGGCCGAAAATCCGAAGCCCTGAGAAGAATCAGCTGTGGGGTAAGTATCTGTTTCTCAAACATCAGAAGCTACAGTATTCGTAGCTACTGACTTTAATTTTCCATGATGTTCTTAGCAGCGGAATGACAGCTATGCCTCTTAAACCTAAGACTTCCCTTACCTATCCTTGCTGCATTCCTATAGTAACAAGTAACAACATGAAGACACATGAGATTAGAGCAGATCTTAAATGCGATACCTATAAAACGCACTAAAACTTTCATAAGAAAGTGGAAGAACAAGAATGGTTACCTACTCTGCCTTTCTCATAGCATTAGGTGGTGCTTTTTAATATGAAACAGAGGGCTGACTAATAAATTCACAAAATGCCCAGTATGCAGTGGGTAATAACTACCTTTTCCTTCTTTATTAACAATTTTCATGTCAGCCCCGGCTTCAGCAAGGACTTCCAGTACCAGGTCATGTCCTAATTCCGTTGCTTTCATGGCAGGGGTGCATCCCTTTAAGTCCTGTATATCAGGGTGAGCTCCAACGTTGAGCAGAAAGCTGCACATGTCAACATTGTTAGCTACAGCGGCGAGGTGCAGAGCACCTTCTCCGTATCGTGGCTCGGTGAAGTTTATGAGGTTCGGGACTCCAAGTTCAGTAAGTTTTTGTATCTGCCCTTTGTCTTGATCTCGAACACACTGGAGTACTTTGTAGATCTGTAATGTTTCCAGTCTTCCATCAGCTACAGCTGTCTCTGGCTCCATTTACTACAAGCGTTCCAGTTCTTTTCGAGCTGCAATAACAGCACATAGCATTAAGCAATCATATTACATTTATGCTGTTGAAGCCGGCACTAATACAAGTACCATTAGCAAAATAAGTACACTACAGTTATGCTTCAATCAGAGATGAAAATGCTGCATTTAAAGGTGAACTTCAGGCAAACAGCTTCAATACATACTGTATATACAATCTGTCTTAGCTGACATGAGTTTTGTCATTTTATTTCATTTATGATTCAAACACCCCCTGCCAGACAGCACAGTCTGGGTAATGTCCTCATCTTTCTCAACCTCAGTTAAAGGATATCTAAACCCTAAAATAAAATCCCATTTATTACAGCTTACCAGTCCTTAGATGTGGTGGCTGCACTAGTTGTTTTTTTTACTGGCTTTTCTTACCTGGTGATCCTGCCAGTAACACACTTCCTTCCTGGGGTGACAACACTTACAGTAATTTATCTGTTGAAAAACATTGTTGAAACCCAAGCCTGGGCTCCCGATATGGACTACAAACACCCCTCCCCCGCACACATACCCTTCTCATCTTTATTACATAGGAAGGAGGTGTCTTGTAGTTCATAGAAGACAGCAGATAGAGCTGTTACATTGTTGAGATACCAGTTCACCGCTCAAGAAGCAATAAGTACTCTGGAATCTAGGTAGGGTATTTTTTTTCGTTCCCATACTTAAAGAAAATGTACTTAGTCTGGAAAAAAGAAAATGAATGCAGTGCTCACTGATAAGAGGCAATCGAGTAGTTTGCAGCCCTTACCCTTATTTCCCCTGGTGGGTCACAGCTATCACAGTTCAACATTTTTCCTTCCTTTCCTAGTGTATTACGTGAAGGAAATAAAAGGAAGCCAATATAAAGAAAAATGTACTTTCTTATACTAGATCAAGTTTAAAAGTAAATTACATCTTTATTTGTTTAACCACTTGTCTACCGGGCACTTTTATCCCCCTTCCTGCCCAGACCAATTATCAGCTTTTACGCTCTCATAATTTGAATGACAATTGTGCGGTCATGCAACACTATACTCAAACTAAATTTTTATCATTTTTTTTAACAAATAGAGCTTTCTTTTGGTGGTAGTTAATCACCACTGGTGTTTTTATTTTTTGCTAAACAAACAAAAAAGACCAAAATTTAAAAATAAAAAAGTTTTTCTTAGTTTCTGTTATAAGGTTTTATATATAAGTAATATTTCTCCTTCACTGATGGGCACTGATAGGCTGCATTGATGGGCACTAATAGGTTGCACTGATGAGCACTCTTAGGTGGCACTGATAGTTGGCAATGATGGCACTGTTAGGCGGCACTGATGGGCACTGTTAGGCGGCACTGATGGGCAACACTGATGGGCACTGATTGCCAGCACACATGGACACTGATGGGCACTATTGGCCACACTGATTGGGCGACACTGATGATCAGTGCCCTGATGATCAGTGTAGATGTCTCCCTGTGAAATGCCACTTACCGACTCTCCTCTCTTCACGTGCCATCAGCGTGAGGAGAGGACTGCCGATAACCAGCATTTCCTATTTACCCTGTGATCAGCTGTGATTGGGCACAGCTGGTTACATGGTAAAAGCGGCTGTGATTGGCCCGTTCCTTAGTCATGTGATTAGCTGTGTCCAAGGGGCACAGTGATCACAGATGGAGCACCCACCATGCTGTAGCCATCTTTTGGCTATAGCGTGTTCAGGAACTGGTTAAAGAATGAGTTCACCTTTGTAAAAAAATAAAAATGATTGCAGGGGAAAAAAATGTTAATTTATTATTTTTTTAACTAGGAGCCTGTAAAGCATTGCACCCACGATCAGTAGATTGCGGGTGCAAGCTCAGGCTCCTGCAGACTGTCAGTGTACCTGTCTGACTGTACCTCATACGGGCAGGCAGCTACACAATAACAGGAACCATCAATGAACTACCTACAGCGCTCAACATTGCCCTGGTAGTTCATTCAGAACTACACGCTCTCAGCCAAAAATAGTTCATTCATAAAACTGTTTTTAAAATTGTAGCAGTGGGTGCAGGGAGAGGATCCCTGACCTGATGTCACAACGGGCGATCTGGGGTAGGGTGTGGGGCTGCTGCAGCAGTAGCATGTTCCATGTTACACCCTGAATATGGGTGTAACATGTAACATGTTATAAAAGGGAAATTTATCCTTTACGTTCAGTCTGTATATAAATTGTTATGTATATAATAAAAAAAGAGTAAGCGCTAATCCAAAAAAAGCAGCTAAGCACTCTAAGCAACCAAAAAATACTTAAACAGAATAATATCAACAAAAGTGCAGCGCTAGCGCACTTTTGTTGATAATATAAATTGTTATAGTTATATGATTACAGTGAAATTACTATTAAAAATGTAGTGATTAAGACTGTCATTGTTAATCCTTTGGATATTTTAGAGTAGTAGAGTATGACTGTTTTCACACTGAAACGTTTTTGTTGCGTTTTTACCGCACTAAAAAAAGGAAGCAAAAACGCAATCCCTTTAAATCTTATAGGACTCTCTGCACTGCTGAGGTTGTGGTGCATTTTGAAAAGTGTGGTTTTCAAAATTGCACCAAAACATAGGTCCCTACTGAAATGAATAGAAAAAACTAACAAAACATCAAAACCGTACCTGCACTGCGTTTTTACAGTCACATGTCCAAGTTTTACAGGTGCACGGATAATAGGCACCCAGAAAAGGCATCGGAAACACAGCAAAAATGTGTGAAAGAAGTTTGAAAACACATACAGTAAGTCATAAATAGGGGGAAGGTCCACTTAAAAGATAAATATGCAAAAGTGTCTCAAATATGTGACACAATAATTATATCGGCGATTAGGTACAGGTTCAGATATAAGCGTGTCAGGAATGCATGCAAAATTGCGCGCCTTCCTGACACAAACAGAAACACTCTGTCCTGTAGTAAACTTGTTAATGGCACCCCTAGGCATCTGCAAATGCACTCAGTTTGGTGTGTTTTTTGGAAAAGAGTCAGGGGAATTCTTTTCCACGTTTCTCGCACATATGAGGTATGTCCAGAAAGTAATGAGAATAATATTATAAAAATTATTTTACTGAAATATGTTACAATTGAACACTGTGTCCTTAAAAGTATGCACCTTGTGACTGTACACAACGCTCCCAGCAATTTTTCCATTCTTCATAGCATCCCTGGAAATCTTCAAGTGGGATGGCGTTCAGAGCCTGTCTAGTGGCTTTTTGAATGTTATCCACACTACCAAAATGGTGTCCTTTCAAACTGTTCTACATTTTTGGAAATATGAAAAAGTGGCAAGGAGCCAAGTCGGGGCTGTAGGGAGGATGGGAAGAACCGTGAAGTGTTTTCCAGTCAAAGTACTTTGACTCGGTGCGTTGTGGTGATGAAAGATCCAGGTTGAGCCGATCTCAGGATACACACGAAGAACTCAGAAACATTCTGAACTTTGTGGGAGATCATACTCAGAACACCCAGGATTCATCTCCTGTTATCACTCAACTCAAAAAAATCAGGCTCTTCTGATCAGGTAAATAAATGATCTTATCTTAAAGTGCAGTGCAGGGGAGAATGCGCAGCCGGCTCCCAAGATGGCCACTTAGAGCAGAGGCTCCATGATCATCCCCACGGCAACCCGGCTCAAAACCCGACAAACAGGACTCTGGCACATTAAAATGGTGGATCGGCACCCCGCACTCTCCGCAGACATGCCCAAATGCCGTAAGTCTCCGGCTCAGCCACAGAGACTTATGGACTTCTACCCAGCACAAGATCACAGAATCCAAGATGGCGCTGGCGCCATCTAAAACAGGATACGAATCCCTGCAGTTGCAGACCACAACAGTTACAACCCAGATCCCACACTGGCAGTTCCTCTGTACGACGGGGACCCAGGTGAGGCCTCTCCTCTCTCACCCACAACCCGCAGACCAGCAAAATCTAGGCCTAGGATTGAGGGCCCTGCAACTACCAAATATACATCTCCACAGATGCCTTATACTCCTACACTACTATTACAGACGGCCGTTGAGGAATTCCCTGCCTCTGATCAACCGGTCTCTGAAACTGCCATAAAAAATATGTTACTTTCACTCAGAAAGACTCTACATAGCGATTTAACAAACACAATTGCTCCAATATCAAATGCCATTATTGATCACGCTACACGACTTCAACACATCGAATCCAAAATGGCTGATATGTTTACGGCACACAATACAGTGGTAGACGCACATGCAGACCACAAAAATTAAATCTTAAAACTAAAACACAAAATTGCTGACCTAGAAGACCGTTCTAGAAGGAATAATATAAAATTCCAAGGCATACCAATCACCTCTGACGCTCTAATACCTTACCTACAACAACTAATGAAACATCTCATTCCCTCACTGGGCCCACTAGAGGTAGTGCTCGATAGAGCCCATAGAATTCCTAAACCCACTTTTCTATCAGCCTCTATCCCTAGAGATGTATTGGTTAGAGTCAATTTTTACAACATAAAACTAATGGTGGCGGCAAGAAACGTATCAGCCTTTCACATACGGGAGTTAAACTATATGCTGACCTATCCAAATTAACACTCCTCAACAGAAAAAAGCTTCTATCTATCACCAAAGCCCTACGGAACCATGGTATAGGGTATCAATGGGGATTTCCTCATAAAACATCAAGGCAGATCCTATGTAGTTTGCAGCTTGTAAGAAGGCTTAGACCTCCTGAAAGAATGGAAGATTCTCCCCGCTGAAGATATGACAACGACCTCTCACCAACCCCACCAGATGAAAGGTGACTGGCCAGATGGTCACATGGCCTCTCTACAGTTTCACCTGTGCCTATCAAACTTCGGCCTTTCCCTTTGAAAATACTAAGCTCTACTGTGTTCCATGACGACACCTGATGTTGCCATGATTATTGTTCAGCTCCCAGGCATTAGTAACCAACCAGGTTACCTTTGTTCTTGCATTTTTCGCAAGCTGTTTTTACTAAAGTTCATCCCCGCTCCTTTCATGCTTTTCTTCCAGTCAATTACAGTATACTCCAATTCGTCATCCTACACCCATGGAAAAGATCAACATCGCGACGCATCTATGAACTCCCTTATTTTCATGTAATGTGGACCCATACTCTTTATCTATTTCACCTCATGAATCAAACAAAAATGACACTGCTTCCTCATGACACCACAATATGTTTAAAATAATTTCTCTCAATGTAATAGGCCTGAACTCACCCTATAAAAGATCCTCACTAACTAAAGAAATCCGCTTCCAGCATGGATGACATTCAAGAAGTTCACTTTGCACTGAATAAAACACCCACCTACCTAATCAAAAATTTTCTACAAAACACCTAGCATCACACCCCAAGAAGATCAACGGAATTCTTACAGCCTTTAAAGATACAATTGACTTCCAATTTACCTCCGAATACGCAGATCTCCAAGGACGCTTCCATATTCTGATATGCCTCATCAACAATATTCCCTATACACTGGTTAATGTGTATGCGCCGAACTCTAACCAGATTTCATTTTGCAAACACCTGAACACCAAACTAGACTCCATCAAAAAAGGCCGCCTCATCATAGGCGGAGACTTCAACACAATCAACAACTCACAAACAGACTCATCGTCTGGCAAAAGACCCCTACATCAAAATCTTAACCAATTTCTCCACGCCAATGATCTTTATGACATTTGAAGATGTCAACATGGACGATGCCAGGACCTCACTCCTGCAATCAAGCTATCACCTGAGGCTGATTGCAGGAGGTGTATTTAAGCAGTACCAGGCCTGCAATCAGTGCCTTGGTGTTTTCCCATGAGCCCCTGTATCTTATTCCTGATTGTCCTGTACGTCTGACTGCCTTGTTGCCGACCCAGCCTGATCCCGATACTGTTGTCCTCTCCTGCTCTGACCCCTGGCTCGTCCTGACCATTCCCTGCCTGATCCTATTGCCTGACCTTCTGTTGCTGAACCCGGCTTGTGACTTGATTATTCTTTGCCTGCCGTTCTGTACTGTCTGTTCTGCTGTTACCAACCCAGGCCTGTCTGACCATGTCATACCTCTTCATATCTGGCTCTTACCTGCTATACGCCATTGGCGGCTGCCTTCACCACAGCTGGTGTTACTCGGGGGTCGCGACCTGGTCTCAGGCTGCTTTAAGTCCATCCCCACCATCAGGGGCTCTGGTGAACCAGCAGACTGAGGCTTAGACTCCACACCCTGAGGGACCCTGGCTTGTGTGTCGCTAGAGGCCACCGTCAGTCGGCTCGTGACAGAACCATAATGCCTGCCTGACCATTCCACCTCTCCAGCCCTGACTACGCCTGTGTTCCTGCACATACTGATTTTAGTGGAAGGTTGGTTTTGTTTACTGTGTGTTTTGTATATTTGGGCGGCTAATAATAAATTATATTGTTATTACATCATTCCTGAAGCCTGCAACTTCCCTGTGTCAGTCCACACATTTCTGGTCATACCCGGATCCCTGACAACTACACTCATATACAGAGGTAGCTTACTACAAACTCAACAAAAATAAATCATCAATCCTAAACCTACAAACACCAAAAAGTTCCCAAAACACTGTCTCTCAGCAATACCCATTAGCATGGGCGATACAATCTATTCCCTATCTAGGAGTCAATATTTCAGCATCGACCTCACTCCTATATAAACTAAATCACAAAGCATTCTGAAACTCTCTTCCTCAAGAACTCCAATCATTCCGGACACTTGGTTTATCGAAGTTAGGCCGAGTAGCCACTTTGAAAATGTTTGTACTACCGAAAATCCTTTGTATCTTCAGAACCCTCCCAATACCCATCCCTCTACGTTTCTTCACCACAGCACAAAAACAGTTTTCCAGATTTATTTGGGAATTGAATTGTCCCAGATGCACCCACAACCTACTAATAGGTCCTTATCATAAAGGAGGTGCCAACCTCCCACACTTATATAGCTACTACTTTGCAGCACTCCTAGACCAGATTTACTACTGGTGGCACCCAACCAAAGACAAAACGTGGACCAACATGGAACGTGAAATCTTCCATCCATCCACTCCACAATTCCTTTTACTTCTACAATCTATATCCCCCAAATACTCCCATCACACACACCCCTGCATCAAGGCTTCCATAGATGCCTGGTTTCCCATCCTTACCCACTCATCCCTGACTTCTAAAACAGTCATCACCCCTCTACATGTCCTTCACACTTTAATCCTCGACATCAACCTGACTACTTGGACAAAAACAGGAATGCACTCTCTGTCTGACCTATACAGGGAACACGGTCTAGTATCCTTCCAAATTCTGCAAGATAAATACTCATTACCAAGACTCTGAAAGATTTAACCACCTACGCATCATCCACTGTCTAAATAAAGAACAAATCAAAATTCCCTGTACTATTAATGTACAACTTTACTTATTCCTGGAAAAAAACAAATACCCAGGCAAAGGAATATCAACATTCTATGCACTACTGATAGATCTATTACTAGGCTCATATTCAGCTTCCCTACATAATTTGGAATTCCACTTGCCTCACCCTTCAGAGCAGCAGTGGTATACAGCCTTCAAAAGAACATATAAAGCATCCCACTGTGCATCACACTGGGAATCATACCTAAAACTAGTCCACCACTGGTATTTGACTCCACTACATCTATCTAAAATGTACCCCACTCATTCTCCACTGTGCTGGAGACGGTGTGGAGAGATAGGCTCTCTTTACCACACAATATGGTCATGTAAGTCACATGTCCTTCTGGAATAATACTTTCAACGTTATTTCTGAAATAGTAGATGATGCAGTTAAACCAGATCCAGCGTGTTGATGCAGTGATGCTCATGGAGAGAATTCATTACATGTTACTGGATAGGATACAGTTATTCGATAGAAAGTGGGAGGTTTGGAAAACGTATAGACATTTACTATCTGAATAACGAATATCTACCGTATTTTCCAGCGTATAAGACGACTTTTTACCCCTTGAAAATCTTCTCAAAGGTCGGGGGTCGTCTTATACGCCGGTAACAGCATGCTGACACTTTTTAGGGGGTCAGCGCGGTGCCGCCGCCGCCGCCCCCCCCCTCCAACAGAAGGGAAACTAAGTACAGGGGTGGGCAGGGGCTGCTGTCTCTTACCAGGCTCCGGTCCCACGACAATCCGGTCCAGGAAGCGCGGCTGATCCTTCATTCGGTTCGTCCACTGGATGTTCGCGTGGCTGCTCGGCTCCGCCTCCTCAGCGGTGATTGGCCGCCAGAACTGTAGCTCAGGAAAGGCACACAGGCGGCCAATCACCGGCGAGGAGGCGGAGCTGAGCGGCCCCACGAAAATCGAGTGAAGGAGATGCAGGTAAGTGTGCCGTGCTTAGGTGCTGCTGCAACCACATATGCTGGCTGCAGCAGCACCACACTGGAACAGGGGTCAGCAAGTGTCAGTGGGAGGAATAGTGCCCCATCATTGGTGTCACTGATACCAATGATGAGGCATTATTCCTCCCACTGAAACCAACGATGGGGCACTTTTCCTCCCCCACACTGACACCAATGATTGGGCACTATTCCACCCCCCCACTGACACCAATCATGGAGCACTATTCCTCCCCCCACTGACACCAATGATGGGATACTATTCCTCCCCCCCACTGACACCAACGATGGGGCACTTTTCCTCCCCCCCACTGACACCAACGATGGGGCACTATTCCTCCACCCCCCCCCCCCCACTGACACCAATGTTGGGACACTATTCCTCCCACTGACACCAATGATGGGACACTATTCCACTGACACCCATGATGGGGTGCTATTCCCCCCACTGATACTAATGATGGGGCACTATTCCTGCCACTGATACCAATGATGGGGCACTATTCCTCCCACTGACACCAGTGATGGGGTGCTATTCCTCCCACTGACGCCAATGATGGGGCACTATTCCTCCCACTAATACCAATGATGGGGCACTATTCCTCCCACTGATACCAATGATGGGGCACTGTTCCTCCCACTGATACCAATGATGGGGCACTATTCCTCCCACTGATACCAATGATGGGGCACTATTCCTCCCACTGACACCAATGATGGGGCACTATTCCTCCCACTGACACCAATGATGGGGTACTATTCTTACCACTGGTGTGCACTGGAAGAGGGGTAGTCTTATACGGCGAGTATAGCCCAAACACTGCATTTTAACAGGAAAAGTAGGGGGTCGTCTTACATGCCGGAAAATACGGTATTTCATTGATCGTGTTTTTCTGTTGGTGCCATTATGGTTCTGCCTACCCTCTTCCCTATCTTGCTCATACACTTAATTCTTCTGCTGTACATAATTATACCTTTTTGGAATGTATATTACAGATGTGCCTTGTTTCTGTTTTATATGTTACTGGATGCTATAATGTTGTTTTTGCAGCCTATTTAATAAAAATCAATAATATAATTTGTAAACAAAAAAACAGATCCAGCGTTAGTTTTATTCCACATTGGTCTGCATAAATTCCCCCCAGATACACAGGTAGTAATTATCCATATACTATATGCAGCAAAAAAACAACATAACCAGACTATGGAAATCTATAATAACCCTGTCCCTATCCAAGATCTAAATAACCAGTGTGACATGGAAAGAAGATTCTCAGTCACAAATTCTCCCAACTACAAGTTCCGTAAATCCTGGGTTTCATGGTTAAGTAACACTAGATGTACAGTCCAAAACTGATAGTCTCAATATCTAGAGCAGTGATGGCGAACCTTTTTGAGCCCGAGTGCCCAAACTGCAACCCAAAACCAACTTATTTCTTTCAAAGTGCCAACACTGCAATGAAACCTGAATATCGAGCTTTTGGTTTAGAAAAAACAACTCGTACAGTAGTGCAAACTAATTAACAGTACAGGGATGACCAGAGACTGCGGACAGTACAGGGATGACCGGAGACTGCAGACACAGTACAGGGATGACCAGAGACTGCGGACACAGTACAGGGATGACCAGAGACTGCGGACAGTACAGGGATGACCAGAGACTGCAGACACAGTACAGGGATGACCAGAGACTGCGGACACAGCACAGGGATGACCAGAGACTGCGGACAGTACAGGGATGACCAGAGACTGCGGACAGTACAGGGATGACCAGAGACTGCGGACAGTACAGGGATGACCAGAGACTGCGGACAGTACAGGAGATGACCAGAGACTGCGGAAAGCACAGGGATGACCAGAGACTGCGGACAGCACAGGGATGACCAGAGACTGCAGACAGTACAGGGATGACCAGAGACTGTGGACAGTACAGATGACTGCTGACCTTTGGGGAGGGAGGGGGAGCGGGTACCTGAATTTGACAGGTACCCGCTCTTACTTCCGCAGAGTTTTTTTTTATCTTACCTGTTCCTTTATCCAGCCGCGCGCTGTCTTCCCGGCTTCTGTAGTGTGGGCGCTCGTCGGACAGCCGGATGCCCAGTGCGCATGCGCGAGAAGCGCTGCGCTTTGTGATTGGTCCGGCGGCTTCTGGGATCTGTCATGTGTCCCAGGTACCGCCTTACCATTCACAAAGAGCACTGCTTCTTGCGCATGCGCACTTGGGACCCGGCTGTCACGCACACTACAGAAGCCGGGAAGACAGCGCGCCGCTGGATAGAGGGACAGGTACGGTCCCACTGCAGAGCTGAGCGGCCGGCCCGGTATTCTGACACGGCGGCGGTGGAAATACCGGACCGGCTGCTCTATATTCGCTCCATAAGACGCACTGACATTTTCCCCATTTTTTGGGGGAAAAAAAGTGCGTCTTATGGAGCGAAAAATACGGTATTCTCCTGGCGTGCCCACAGATAAGGCTCGGCGTGATCTAGAGTATAACTTGGTTCCAATGACTGGATTAGTTTATATGTTATTCTTACCCTCTTTGTTCCTCTCTCCCTCTCCTTTCCCACCCCTCCCCTTACCCTCCCCAATTTACCTATGGTTCTCAGTGTACTTGTTTGTGGTAATCATATTATCAAATTACCAATCCTTATTCTAGACCAAGATTGTTTAACTGACAATAAGTACTACTCTGAATGGTATGTATAACTGTGACCCTTCTTGTTAATTTACCCAAAAAATTTCAAAAAAACAAGTTGAACTAAAGTGCAGTGCAATAAAGATACACAAGTCTCTCATAAAAAGTTCATAAAAAGTTCTGAGTCAAGGTCATAATCCAAAAAAGATCTTCTGATCAGCAGACAAATACTTTGGAAAAAGTCTTGCACACACGTTTCTCATGTTCAAATCCTGAGTCACGATTTCATGAACAAATGACTTGGTAATTCCAATTCCTCTGCAATCATTCTGATAGTGAGATGTTGGTCACGGTTGAGAACAGGCCTCACTGCATCCACATTCTGTTCTTTTTTTGACAAAGAGATGAAGAGGGGCATCCTGTTGGTCCTCAACGCATTCTTGTCCTTCCTTGAAGGCCTTGTGCCATCGGCACTCTTGTGCAGATGTTATCGCAAATTCATCTTAAGCTTTCCTCACCATTTCTGGTGCACTTTTACCCAATTTCACACCAAATTTTATAGTGTACCTCTGTTCCAAACTTGCTTGCATTTTTCATAACACAAGACATTTGAACAGGTTGTCACAAAAAAGAATGTCTCACTGACAGAGCTGGAATGCAACTGACCAGGGTTCTAATGTAAACTTGGCACCGACCCCCAAGTGGCCTTGGCCAGCTTCTCTCTTCAAAGAGCCCTTCTCGAGTGTAGGAACTTTAGTCTCATTAGTTCCTTGACACACATCGTAGGCCATCACTGTTGGTGTGAACCAAGCTTTGGGTGTTCTTTGGGTGCATCCCTGTGCAGACACTCCAATTGATGTCAATTTGACATCTGTGCAGGTGTGAGTGCACAACCCTGAACACAGAGTGTGGGTTTGGGGATATTCACCCACATCTAAGTGGTTGTTGGATTGGGAGCAGCATCTCAGTAAGGCTACATTCACACTAGCCTTGTGTGCAGGCGGCAGAGAGGCGTTTGGGAAGCGTTTTTACCGCTTCCCAAACGCCTCTGCCAATTCTGCACATTACAGCACATGGTGCTGTTCTAACGGGAGCGTTTGCGTTGCGTCGCGGCAAAACGGACGCCTCTGGACGAGTCAGAAGGCTTTGAAGCCTCCTATTCTCGTCTATGGTGCCGCTCCGCAAACGCCCGGCCGGCGTTTGCGGTGCGGTTGCGACGCGGTTGCGGGGCGTTTGCGGAGCGGTAACACCACTCAAACTGCATTATAGGCGTTTGTGGGGCGTTATTAACGCTCGGCAAACGCCTAGCAACCGCCGCTAAACCGCGCATGCGGCGTTTGCGGAGCGTTAAAAAACGCTCCGCAAACGCCGGACCAACGCTTGCCAAACGCTATAGGGGCGTTTGGCAAGCGTTGGCAAAACAGCCTAGTGTGAACGAGCCCTAACATGCACAAATCTGGAATATCGCTGCACTCCTTGGTATCTTTATTGAAGCATTCAAATTACATCATAGGTATGACAGGCACAGCCTCAGCATCCCAACTGACATCCATTAGTCTGCCTACATGGAGATGCACAGAACACCTGTGCATCCCTGTGCAGGTAAACATGGCCTCACACCAAAGTATGCGGTAGTACACCCCGAGTGACTGAGGCCTCTAACAGGTGGTGGTGGTGGTGGCAGGGGGGTTATATCGCCTTCTCACCACCTGATTTAACCATGTATTGCCCCACTACTCAATGGGCAAGTTTGACAGGTGTGCTGCTTGTCAAACTCTGCAGCCCAAGTTAAAAATGCTACAGCCACGAAGCACAGCATCTTACCCGTGGCATGTGTACAGCCCTATATTTTTACATGGGTGGGCAGCTGGGGTTCAGACACCTGTTTTTCGGCCTCCTAGCCGACCATCTGAGCCCACCATGTCACTACATGTGCTGCGCTACTGTGCAGTGCCATCCTGTGCGCTGTGAAAAAATACAGATATGCTGGATTTTTTTGCACTGCACCGCACATCACATCAGCATTGTGGTGTGAATGGCACTTACAGAAAACAATTATTTTCTATGTGCCGTAAGGCTTCATTCACAAAGTTGTGCAAAAATGGATATACAAATGTTTTTTAATTATGGATCTGAACACATTGTTTTGCCATTTGCAGAGATGCGTAAGCATGAGCTACAGTGAAGGAAATAAGTATTTGATCCCCTGCTGATCTTGAATGTTTGCCCACTCACAAAGAAATGATCAGTCTAAAAATTGAATGGTAGGTGTATTGTAACACTGAGAGACAGAATAGCAACAAAAAATTCAAAAGAAATGCATGTCTAACAAATGATGCACTGATTTGCATGTTCATGAAGGAAATAAGTATTTGATCCCCTATCATTCAGCAGGATTTCTGGCTACCAGGTGTCTTTCATTCAGGTAACAAGCTGAGATTAGAAGAAATCTCTTAAAGGGAGTGCTTCTAATCTAATTTTGTTACCTGTATAAAAGACACCTGTCCACAGGAGCAATCAAACAATCAGATTCCAAACTCTCCACCATGGCAAAGACCAAAGAGCTGTCCAAGGACGTCAGGGACAAAATTGTAGACCTACAAAAAGCTGGACTGGTGAAAACAGTTGGTGCAATCATTCACAAATGAAAGAAACACAAAACAACTGTCAGTCTCCCTAGCTCTGGTGCACCATGCAAGATCTCACCTCGTGGAGTGTCAATGATCATGAGAACAGCGAGGAATCATCCTAGAACTACACGTGAGGATCTTGTCAATGATCTCCAGGCAGCTGGGACCACAGTCACCATGAAAACAATTGGTAATACACTATGCCAACAAGGATTGAAATCCTGCAGTGCCTGCAAGGTTCCTCTGCTTAAGAAAGCACATGTCCAGGCACATCTGAAGTTTGCCACTGAACATCTGAATGATGCAGAAGAGGACTGGTTGAAAGTGTTGTGGTCAGATGAGACCAAAATCGAGCTCTTTGGCATCAGCTCAACTCACCATGTTTGGAGGAGGAGGAATGCTGGCTATGACCCCAAGAACACCATCCAAACTGTCATACATGGTGGTGGAAACATTCTGCTTTGGGGGTGTCTTTCTGCTAAGGGGACAGGACAACTGCACCGCATCAAAGGGATGATGGATGGGGCAATCCACTGTCATATCTTGGGTGAGAACCTTCTTCCCTCAGCCAGGGCATTGAAAATGGGTTGTGGATGGGTGCATGATAATGCATCTAATGCTGGCCATACACGGTTGGAAAATTGTTTAAAAAAAACAGTATAACGGTATCCTTATAAAGATCTGCATGTGATAACGCCATCGTTGTATCAATATCTGTCTCCCAGTTATTGACATATTATCGATTGATAACAACATAAACTTTATGCATTTTTCGGTGATCGATTACACTTACAGGGTTACATTTTAACATGTACATGCGCTGTAGATTTTTTCGAACTGTTTTAAATCGATTCCACTACTGTTTAAAATCGATCGTTTAGGAGGAAAAAAATACATGATAGTTAAATTTTTTGCTATAACACTTTACATTTTGGTAATCAATATTAGCCCACTAACATTTCAAAAGTCGAATGATCGTGCATATTGATCGCTTTTTCGAGCAATTTTCTAACAGTGTATGGCCAGCATAAGGCTTCATTCACATGGCCGTAAAAATATCCATAGACAAAATTCATTAATATTTATGTGTGTATGTGTGCTATAAAATACTGACCAAAAATTCAGATTTTCCTATTTCTTTCACTGAGGAATATGCGGCACCTGTTTACGTGCCTGTGTGCACAGGCACATTGTAAACAATGGGCTTTACCTCAGTAAAAACAAAATGCTGTAATGAGCTTTTTCAAGCTGCAGTGTGTAAGAAGCATGTACACATATAAACACATGTATACACATTTGTAAGAGCAGAAATTATCATTATGTATGCATATGTATCTTTATGCGTTTAAATGCATCTATACAAAAGTAATTTACTGATGATTACACAGGAACTTTCAGCACCTTGGCTAAGCGGTTAGTACTTTAACCTAGAAGCACTAAGGACATTGGTTCAAATCCCAACCACAGCACCAACTGCCTGGTGTTCGCATGTGCTCCCTGTGCCTGTGTGGGTTTCCTCCCACCTCCAAAGACATGCTGGTAGGTTAACTGGCTTCTGTCTAAATTGGCCCTACTACGTGTATATTTGAATGTCAGTTAGAGACCTTAGAATGTACGCTCCTTAAAGTGACAGTAAAAAAATACAACAAAATAATCTGCTCCTTGCAATTTAAAGTGAAGCTCCAATTAAAATCTAAAAAAAGTCAGCAGCTACAAAATTTGTAGCTGATGACTTTTAAAAAACAGCCAATCACCTGTCTCTCAATCCCAAAGTGTACTCACCGCAGCCAGCTTCACAGGCTGTCCTCTCTACCCGGCTCTGGCATCTTAAGTGTGGGAACTCCGCTGTGACAGCTTGCGGCTTCATGGCTGGGTGCCCACTGTGCATGTGTGTGTAGCACTGTGCCTTGTTAATTGTCCCGTAGTCTACTGAGACCTGTCACGTGTCTCAGAAGACTACGCAGAGGGAGGACAACTCCCGCTTCCGATCGCCTAGGCGATCACAGTGGAAGTGGGAGCGGGTATCTGTCAAAATCGGTGCCAATCCTTAGCAATCCTTTTGGGTGGAGCTCCACTTTACAAGCATAATGTGCTAGTATGCATCACATACTAGCACATTATGAAAGACTTATCTGAAAACGAAGCCCTCCAAAGAAGTGTTGTTATGACTTCCATCTTCACCCGATCTTCCTTCCGGGTTCGTGGGCTGTGGCCATTTGGCTGGCCAAGCTGCGATGATGGCGCTCCCGTGCATGCGCATGGGAGTATAGGCCGTGGCACAGCTCCCTCTATGGATGGCACACCGTCCACTGAGAGAGCAGTGCGCATGCACCAGTGACATTACCAGTGCTGCTAAAGTAAATATCTCCTAAACTGTGCATGTTTAGGAGATATTTACTGCACCTACAGCTAAGCTTTATTATAGGCATACCTGCAGGTATAAATTAAAAAAAAAGACTTTTCTACCACTCTAGGTTTAGGGACTGATGTGAATGTGCAATATATGTAAAGCGCTGCTTTGACGGCGCTATAAAGTACCTGTCAGAAATAAAATAAATAAATAGAAAACACATCTGTAATAACATCAGTGTGGCTTCATTCACACGGCCATAAAAAATATACTGATGTTATTACAGATGTGATCTCTAGGAGAAAAGTTCCTGTGTGACGATCAGTAAAATACTTGCATATAGATGTGCTTAAACGCGTAAGTGGCATATGCTTACATAACTTATTTTAATGATAATTTATTGTTCCCCTTTATTTAGACTTTACGTGCATACAAATGTGTATACATCCAATTATATGTGTTCTTAGAGGCAGATTTT
The DNA here is from genome assembly GCF_062004578.1 of Staurois parvus. Lineage (NCBI taxonomy): Eukaryota > Metazoa > Chordata > Amphibia > Anura > Ranidae > Staurois > Staurois parvus. The sequence goes on along the minus strand of NW_028318158.1, from coordinate 12,515,110 downwards.
TGGATTCTGGGATATGGATCTGAATGCACCTCACGTTTACGGATCTGTGTGAATGGCTTCATTGAAAACAATGCACCTGTGTTCAGATCTGTAATTCTATATACGTTTTTTTACAAACTGTGGGTATGCTTCTGGCTGACAGCAGACAAAAATCACTCAGCCAGCAGAGAAAAGAATATGGGAGCAGGGTCCCAAGTAACTCCAGAAACTTAGCAGTGTAGGTGAGGATGAACACCGCTCAAACCGATCCCCGGGAGTCAGAGAGGGACAGGATGTAGCAGGATCTGTGACCAAGCTCCCTATGTGTCGGGGCCAGGGGTGGACTGACCATTTGGAAACTTGGGCACTGCCCGAGGGCCTGGGGTCAGTAGGGAGCCCCATGAGATACCTCTGGTACCTTTTTCATAGGCTTTTTTGAGTTTGGGCAACTACACAGGGGCCCCATGATCCCCTATTGCCCGGGGGCCCCATGAGTTGTCAGTCCGCCCCTGGTCGGGGCAAAACGCGTCAGTATACGTGGCCAGAGTTACGGCTGAGGCCATCCTACTACATCCCGTTCCTCTCGGACTCCTGGGGATCGGTTTCAGCGGCGTTCATCCTCATCTACACTGCTGCGTTTTTCTACAGCCGTGTTAATGAAGCCTTATGGATCTTTACGCAAGAACTTTTCCCCTAGAAAAAAATATTATAAAATCAGGAATGTTTTTACAGTCATGTGAATGAAGCCTAAGAACATACGCTTGAGAAGAGGAGAAAGGACAGTGGTCTGACTGCCCATGTAATCCTGTGTATGGGGGATGGCCTCAGCCATCACACCAGCCATGCTCGCTGATGTGTTTCGCCCTGCCCATTGAGCTTGATCACAGAGGAGGACTCCTCTGTGATCAAGAGGACTCCTCTGTGATCAAGTCCCGATGGGCGAGGCAAAACATGTCAGGGGGCGTGGCCGACATGACGGCTGAGGCCATCCCCCATACATAGGATTACACGGGAGGTCAGAGCGCTGTCCTTTCTCCTCTTCTGAAGCGCAAGTTACTGGACTTTGATGCGGCCACCGTTCCCCTATACATGCCGGTGAGATGACTCCTTATATTGATAATTCGGCTTCTGAGCGGCGCCATGTAAATGAAGTCTATACAAACAGACAAGAAATGAGCATTATGTACACACATGCGTTTTTACACGTATAAACACATCTACATGCAAGTATTTTACTGATGATTACAAATTAACATTTCTCCTAGAAAACACATCAATAAAATGTTGACAGCGGCTCCGTTCACACCTAGGCGTTTTGAATCGCAGGCAGAATGGTCACGATTCTGCTCGCGATTTCAAAGCACTCTGCTACAGAGACAAATCGCACAATGCAAATTTCAGATGCCATTTATTTTAATGGCACCTATAACGGGTGTGGTTCTGCCTCGATTGTACCTCGATAGATCGCAGCAAACCGCATTGCAAAAAGTTTGTCACCAAAAAGAAGCTCCTGCTCCTTTCTGGGCGGCAAGCCTCACGCGAACATGTTTTCCGTATTCCCATGCGTTTGCCAGCTTATTGAAATGAATGGGCATGCAAACCCGAAACGGGCCAAAAACGTGCGCATGTGTGAGCTGGCCTAAAGGTGTCAAATATAAGAACTGCTTCAATTTGTCGCTAAAATGTCACGTTGGGTTGCTATAAATCTAGTACAAGGCTGTGGACGACATACTTTGTGAATCACTCACAATATATACAAAGGAGGGAACATAGGTGATAACAATAATAATAACAATGGACGTAGGGACCCCACACAGCACTGAGCCTATTTCAGCCCCCACACACACACAGATGAGATCGTACAAGCGGCACCTAGTCATATACAAGCCGACACAATGCCGGTGCCCGGTGTTACCTGTCCGCTCAGCCCGATCTCCCCCAAACGTTCCTCCTCATTTCCCGGGAGCGGACTGTAGAAGGACGCGGTGTTCCGTCTCCATGGAGACCAGACGGCGGACCGACTTCAGCAAGAACGTGGTGTGCGCAGGCGCGTCTGGCTGTGTCCAGCGCAGGCGCATTGCCGGCTTGTTTAGTTCAATGGCTATATTCCGTTAGAACAATGTAGATCACTAATCTGTTTTAGCAACGCCAGTACTTTAATGGTTATGAAGTGGAAGAGCTCAGTCCTCATCCCCATACACTGTATATTTCATGTTGTGCAACATTGTCTTCTATCTCCATAGACACCACATTATATATGGGGAACTATGGACTCCCTGGTGATCAGTGACTTTGGTGTAAAAATAAAAGCTTCAGGTCATGTATTGTGTTCCTAACTCATAAAAGTCCCTTCCATCCCTGCCTCTTTGTTTACACTTGTATTTGGGGGGGTGGTATAACCCAAGTGGTTGAGCTGCATTTTTACTGCTTCCATTTTTGTTGCAAGGGCAGGCAAGAGTGTACACAAGCCATGAAGCCTTGATGCTTTACAGCCGTGTCAGGAATTATATCTCCTGTTGTGCTCAACCAATAATACTGCCTGCCAGGTGTCACCCATGCTGCAACCACCCCACAACCATGAACAACGTGTGCAGTCGGGGCATGGCTGTCCAGTATTTACACCTCTTACTGCCTGGCAAATGCTCTTGAAGAGCAATCCAAACATAGAACACTTTTAAGAGAGTAAAGCATGGCCTAAAACAAGGCCTGAATTCCTTTTTCTTAGAGGCTGTGACCTGACTTCCTGTTAGGTTAGGTTCTCCTATATGCAGGTTGTGGTTGAGGAATTTTTGCAGTGCATTGTGCATGAACTCACGTTTTTGATGCATTTGTGATGCATTTCATGCTTTAAGGGTTTTTTTTTCTAGCTAATTGGGAAGTATGACAATTCTGTTCATGTAGTGCGACGTTGATGTGACTGTACACTGTGGCACTCAAGTACCATCAAAGTAGTGCAGGAACTTTCGTGTTCAAAGACACATAGACCCTAACTCAAACCCTAACATTTAACCCTAACCGTAGCCCTTAACCCTGACATTTAACCCTAACCTTAACCACAACCTTAACCCTTACCATAACATTTAACCCCAACCGTAGCCCTTAACCGTAACATTTAACACTAACCCTTCCAGCCATGTCAGGAATTGTATCCCCTGTTGTGCTCAACTGATAACATTGCCTGCCAAGTGTCACCCATGCTGCAACCACCCCACAACCCTGGACAACGTGTGCAGTTGGGGCATGGCTGTCTCTAACCCTAACATTTAACCCTAACTTTTAACCCTAATATTTAACACTAACCCTTAACCCTAACCGTAGCCCTTAGCACTAACCCTAACATATAACCCAAACCCTAACATTTAACCCTAGCTCTTAACCCTATTCGTAGCCCTTACATTAACCCTAACATATAGCCCTTAACCCTGACATTTAACCCTAACCACTAACATTTAACCCTAGCCCTTAACCCTAACATTTAACCCTAACCCTAGCACTTAAACCGAACATTTAACTCTAACCCGAATATTTAACACTAATCCTAACATTTAACGCTAATTCTAGCCCTTAACACTAACCCTAACATTTAAGCCTAACCCTAGCACTTAACCCTAACCAAATCATGCGACTTTAATGCTACTTGAGTGCCAGAGAATGTAAAGTTGCATCAAATTCACATCAAAGTTGCACTACATGAATTAGCAAAAAAAAAAACACAAACTGCAAAACGCATAAAAAACACATAAAAAGTGCAACACTTACATTTTTTGCTGTGGGTTCATTGGAGTCTATTACATGCAAAATGCAATTCGCTGCAGGAAAAAAAATCCCTGACCCTTTACAAAAAATGCACCTCTCAGGACATACAGGTGTGAACTAGTCCCATAGGAAATCATGTTATATGGACTGTAGTGCGTTTCTGCAAACTGGAAAAAGCACTACAATCCGCATAAGTGTGAACTGTATGTAAGAACGTAGTCACCCTCTCTTACTCTTTCCCAGGGTACTGGATTTGTAATGTGAATAGAGCAGTGCACATGGCTGCAAGTAACGTGCACTGCTTGTCCCAAATAAAGGGAAGCGAGAAGTAGAGGAGAGGTTTGGGAGCTCACAGAGGCAGAAAAACAAAATAAGGCCTTGTTCACATGCGGCAGAAGAATCCATGGCTTGTGTAATGGCCGTGATTGCCTGCATGAGGATGCACAGGTGCTCAATGCATCCCAGTGTAGACAGTCCCATTGATGTCAATTGGGAGCAGCGGCTGTATGGACACAGATGTGTGACATGCGTGTGGGCGCATGGCCCTGAACGTCCCAGTTGACATGAATGGGCCTGCCTGCACAGGAGAGCATAGAACACCTAAACATCGCCATGTAAACACAGCCGTCCCATGAGACCTGGATGCATACATCCTATGTCAACGAGGACTAAGAAACAATTTGACAAGCGTGCAGGTGGGTGGCCCCAAACACATACAGTGTACATTCGGGGCCACTCATCCACACACCGGTTAAATTAGGTCAAAGGTCTGTCTCTACAACAGCCGCTGCATCCCCATACATTCACATGGACTGCCTGCATGCAGCAACTGGCGGTTAAAGCTGCAAAAACAAATGGCCCACTCCCGTTCTACAGGCCTCAGAATGCGTGTGTTTGGGGCCTATAAATATTGTTTAGAGTCACTTAGAAAAACAAACAAAAATATTTTTGAAAACTAATGCAATGCAATTTTAATTAACAGGACTTTGCAAATCCTAATATTCCTTGGGGGTAGTTTATTTCTAGTTGGTGGCGTTTTTTCTACATCAGCTAACCATTCATGCCTTTATTTTGTATGAGATGTCTGAATTTCAGTTTTATTTTGATGCCGAATAGAGCTTTGTATAGGAGGTAACAGACACAGCAGTCCTCTGCATTTATGGGTAGGAAACCAGAAAAATCATAGACTATTAGACATTTTCATGTTGCAGTGCCACCTAGTGTTCAGCTTTGTATGTTTCATATACTTATTATTTATTTATTATAGGTACTTATATAACGCCATCAATGTGTGCAACGCTCTACATATATATTGCACATCAGTCCCTAACCCTCAAGGGGCGTACAATCTAAGGTCTCTAGCTTACATACACATACTAGAGCCAATTTAGACAGGATCCAATTAACCTACCAGCATGTCTTTGGAGTGTGGGAGGAAACTGGAGTACCCGGAGGAAGCCTACACAGGCACAGGGAGAACATGCAAGATCCAGGCAGGTGGTGCCATGGTTGGTATTCGAACCAACAACCCTAGTACTGCCAGATGGAAGTACTAACCATTTAGCCACTGTGCTGCCCTGTGTACGAAATGTGTTACTAAACCCAGGACCCTGCATTCACAATATCTGGTCTCCCACAGTACACACAACATGGAAATGCAACTATTTTAGTAAATGTAAACTGATAAATACCTTTTCTCATCAGCAGTTAGAGCAGTCTTGTGACTTCTATCAGTGTTCAGCTGAGCACTATTTAAAGCTTGTAGGAGGAGTTTTCATTCTCTTCAGACTGTCCTGTGAGGCTGCATGACCATCTGTCTGTACAATGTTGATTGGCCCTGTGCCAATCACATGGACCCTCCCAAATAAATAAAAAACTCTCTAGCCATATACACTAAACTGAGCATGTGCAGAGTGTCTCCTAGAGCTCTGTACTATCAGCAGATAAACTGGGGACAGTGGAAGAAGGGGAGGATCAAAGAAGACAGTATCAAACATTCTTTTTACACAATGTGGAGGATTAACCCCTTAGGTTCCACAGTGAGTATAGCAAGCATGTTTTACTACATATACAGACTGATTTTACTGTTGCGGGTAGAGTAACTTTAACGTGTTAGTTCACCTTTACCAGAAACCTGCCTATGCAGATCATGGGTGTCTGTGGATAACAACAAACCCTTGTTATAGGTGTAGGCCATTTATGTACCTCATTAACATAGCTCCAACTGTCCCTGATTTTGAGGGACTGTGTTATGATCCGCCAGGTGGTGCCGCTGGCTGCCCACTTGACAGACCTACCCAAAGCGTGGAGTCTAAGTCCCGGTCTGTGCTTTCACCAGGACCCCTGATGGTGGGGATGGACTTAAAACAGACCAGGACCAGGTCACAACCTCTGAGCAGGCCCACCAGTGGCAGGGGGAACCACTGGGGATGTATTGGTACCGGAAGAGCCAGATGTGAGGAGGGCGGCAGGGCCCAGCAGGATAGATTGAGAGCGGTGGTCCCGTGGGGGAGGCGAGGTACAGAATCGGCAGGCGGAGAATCGTCAGGTCACACGCAGGGTCAGCAGGAGAAGTCAGTCCGTAGATAGGTTTTAACAAGCCGGGGGTCAGGATGGGAGAGAGTAGAGTAGTCAGGACAATCCGGGTCAAAATGCAGGAGAGAGTAGAGTAGTCAGGACAATCCGGGTCAAAAATGCAGGAGAGAGTAGAGTAGTCAGGGTCAATCAGGATCACAAACACAGGTGCAGGATTTCAGGAACTCAGAAGACCTTGCGGCAATCAGTGACAGTGCAGGGCATCTTTAAATATCGCGCCCTGCACTGTCATTGGCCGCCCAGGACGCGCCCCCGGGCTGTCATTGGCCGCCCGAGGCACGCCCCCGGCACCCACTGCGCATGCGCGGCGTTCTGTCATCCGCGGCTCGCCGGGACCTGGTGCTTGTATCCCGGCGTGAGCCGTTGCCAGCGCGCATGCGCCGGCCGACAGGACGCCGCGATCCCTGACAGACTGTCCCTGATTTGGAACAAAGTCTCTCTTTCCTCCTCAATTTATCCCTTATTTTGGTTTGATCTAAATGTACATAAAATGCACTTTTTATCTTTCAAACGTGTTTCCCAGGCTAAACCTTTCATTCAATTTGTAAATTGCTGAATTTGTAAATTTCAAAGCCAATATAAAGGAATAATAGTGGTTAAAAAAAAGCACTTGTAAGTTTAAAGCGATTGTAAAGGCTCAAGGTTTATTTACCTTCCCACATTCTATGCAGGAAGGTAAAAAACCTTCTTTGTGCAGCAGTGCCTCCAGCCCCCTCAATACTTACCTGAGTCTCATTGCGATCCATCGATGTGCACAAGAGCCTTGGCTGTCCTGGGTCTCTGCCTCCTCATTGGCTGAGCCGGCAAGCGGGAGCCATTTGCTGTCAATCACAGCCAATCAGCCAATGAGGAGAGAGAGGGGGTGGGGCCAAGCCTCGGCTCCGTGTGTGAATGGACACACGGAGCAGTGGGTGCCCCCATAGCAAGCTGTTTGCTGTGGGCTCCCCCAACAGGAGGGAGGGGCCAGGAGAGCCTGCGGGGGACCTGAGAAGAGGAGGATCCAGGCTGGTCTGTTCAAAACCACTGCACACAGTAGGTAAGTATAGCGGTTTGTTATTCCTGCCCCCCCCCAAAAAAGGGACCTTTAGAATCGCTTTAACTAGTCAATATTTTTGGTATAATTCACCTTTAACCACTTTCCGTCCGGCTCATTTATATAAACGGCCGGACGGTGGCAGTGCAGGGTTGGGTGAACATTTATAAACGGCCTCCCTGCACCCTGCTTGTGCGCGCTCCCAGTGGAACACAGATTGGACGGGACCTCTGTGTGAGGTCCCGATCATGTGATCACTGATTGGCCAATCAGTGATCACATGCAGAGTAGTAAGCAAGATGTCACTTCTAACATCATTGCTTACTACGTGTGAAATCTGTGAATGATCACAGAGGTCACATGGTACAAGGCTATTCACAACAGCCTTGTACCATGTGACAAGCTGTGACCAATCACAGCTCACACAGTAGTTCTCAATGGCTGCAAGAATGCAGCTAGAGAGAAGGAGAAATTATTGCTTTTACAGCCTTTATGGATGTAAAAGCAAAAAATTTATCACCCCCCACAAGTAGTACAGTGGCACCATGGTGACACTGTACTGCTAGGGTGACAGTATGTAGTAAAAAAAACCCAAAAACAAATAATATAAAAAAATAAAAAGAAATGTTTAAAAATGATAATTTTTGGGTATAAACTAATTTGTGTAATTCTTTTTACTAAAAAGATAACGGAATACATTTTGGCCAATATTTCTGATGAAATACTATTTATTTGCAAAATTTTATAAGAAAAACACATTTTTTTCAAAATTTTTGGACGTTTTCATTTACATAGCAAAAAAAATAAAACTCCCAGTGGTGAATAAATAACACCAAAATATAGCTTTATCTGTCTTAAAAAAATGCTAACAAATTCATATGGGTACAGTGTTGCATGACCGCGCAATTGTCATTCAAAGAGTGATAGCGCTGAAAGCTGAAAATTGGCCTGGACAGGAAGGGGGTAAAAGTGTCCGGACTGGAAGTGGTTAAACACCATCAGTGAACAACAGTGGTCAAGGGTTTGTGACTTGTTTATGTCTACATAACAGTTTTAATCACCCAGAAGCAAAATACACTTATACAAAATATATTTAGGAATAAAGTCTATTTTTGCTGTAACATTGTATGCAAACCTTGCTCGTAACAATTGGGGTAAGTTTACAACTGACAGCAACTACATTGGGGCAGAACTCTTTTGAGTGTATTGGCCGTGCCACGTTGCCTTTTTTTATTTCATCAAGTAGTGGCTAGAGATAAGATTTTATCAAACAGAGATGTGGGAAGCCAAAGGTACAGATAAACGGATATCTTCTCTGCAACACTGACCACTAAATATCGAGGCTTTGGTGTAGCAGAGGTGAGAGCATCTACAATAGCATCCAGCACCTCATGGGCTTTACTGTTTCCTTTGGACAGAGCTAAATTAACAAAATGGTTGATATTCTCCACATATTCTTTGCTATAATGTTCCTGTGCATCTGTAGAAATTGAATTCCAGATGTCATCGGCAGATTTTAGGGGCTGGATATTTGTAGCTGGTGCATAATTCCCGGGTTCTATCAGACACACCTAAAATTAGAGAACAGAAACTAATGGTTAGCCTTGCAGCACTGGGGCATATGTTCACTTTCACCATAAGAGTCCATTATAGTTGCTGAGTTAGTGAGCACTCAGGCGGGGAGGACAGAGCACGTATCACTTATTGATTGCAAAAGGAGAATCTGCATTTAATGATTTCACTTTAAAGACCTTTATTTCACATCATGATTACTATTTATTGTATTTAAGTTTATGACTTATGTTATTGCATCAGTGTTTTGGGCAGCGCTTCTTCTTTGTGTGTTGTTTATTTTCAGAAGGTTGTACCTTATAGAAGCAGCAGCCTTTCACATTTGTAATAATTGAGTGTGCACTGTTGATTTGTGTGTCCTGAGCGCAGGTGATTATCACTTTGTATATGTTTACTGTGAACAACACGCTCTACCTGCATTGAGTTTGTATTTTCTCATTCCATGTGTGCATGAAAGAAAGAAAGAGAAAATCCCACCTACAATGTATATATGAGGGCAGTAGAGTGTAAACTCCTTTTTGTTATCTGTAAAGTACTCCTGTCTCAAGATTTATGAAGGATATGGGATATTGAGATATAAGGGCTCCAATTGCTGAAAACGTCAGTCTCCTTCCTGGTGTTATTCTTAACCTCGAATAAGCATGCAGATTAGAACATTTAAAAGGATAAGTTCACCTTTTGACAAAAAATAATAAATGTATATTTTTTGCAGGTAAAAAATATGCAATTATTATTTTTAATTGCAGGAGCCTGTAAAGCATTGCAGCAGCATTCAGAAGATCGCTAGTGCCATGCAGGTCTTTTGCAGATCTGTCAGTATATCTGTCAGTATATCTGCTGTACCACGGTGCTAGTTCATTGAGAACTACAAGCCGACAGCCACTAAGATTGTCGGGACTTGTAGTTCATTCATTCACAGAACTCTGTGAATGAAAGATGCAGACATGTGGGCGGAGCCCCGCACAGCCATGCTGTTTCCAAACAGTGACAGCTAGTATGGGGAACTTCTCCCCGTACTAGCTGTCATTGGAAGGGGGGGATCGGGCAGGGGCTTCAGCATTGGGAACATGTTTCACCCTGAAATGCACCCATCTTCCCCCCTTCCTCCTTAAAAGCTCCCCATCTTCCACATGTCTTACTTTTGTTGCTGTATTAGGCTGAAGTACCCAGCTGGCTCTAGTATCTCCTGCACAGTGTAGATGGTTCTGCCTCTCTCACTTGCAGGGAGATCATCCACTGGGAGTGTTGGCATCAGCACTGCATCCCAGGCACCTACATCCCTCTAGTCCCCATCCTGCACTCAGTGGGGGCGGCTCAAGAAATCCGGTCTGTGTGGGCTATTGGGAAACAATCTGGTATTTGTAAACACAGGAGCTGGACTTCTGTGTTTACAAGTGCTACTCGTGAGCAGGAAGCAGAGGGCCTGAGTCAGAGGTGTTGGAACGGAGTTCCACCTGAAAAAAAGCCCCATGTGTATGACAATGTAGCGGTTTGCTTGCAGTTATTTTTTTTTAAGCTTCTTAGATTATGTTGCTTATGTTCTATAAAATAAAGAAATGCCCGTAGCGAAAGAAAGAAGAAATAGCGCAGGGCATACATGACTAGGCCCAGAGTGGGGGAAGGAAGAGCAGAAAGGGTTAAGGTAGCTCCAGGAGGATTTTGTTATTGTTAGTGGGGGGTAGCTGATTGGTAGAGGTTGGTGTAGGTGGGGTTTTGCTGCACCTTAGGATGGGAGGTTCTGTGAGGGGGAGTCAGTTAGCTGGACGGCAAGAGTGTGAGCTTGGTGTCTGTTTAGCACACCTTGCTTCAGGCCACCTTTAGCCCTGCCATGGACAGCCTTTTGGCTCAGCTGCAGGAGGCAGCAGAGGACAGGGGGATGGACTGGCTGCAGAGCCGTGTCTCGGATCTCTTGCAGGATCCGGGCTCATCTCCTGCAGCAGGGGGGCGGGAGGGCCCACGTGCTCGAAGGTCTAGGCCTCCGGAACGCTTTAGCCCGGGCTCCCCCCCCCCCCTCCCAGAGCTCAGCACCACCATGGGAGCCCCGCTCGGGCCCCTCCGGCTCCGCTTGCAGGGCGCTCCCTTGCCTCTGCTAGCGGGGAAGCCGGGAGGAATCCCCGCCATCGGCGGAGCTCAGTGGGCGGGGCCTCGTGCGGGGGAAGCCCCTCCCCCCCGCCCACACGGCATGGAGGCAGAAGCAGAATCTGCGGCTCCTCCACTGACAAGGTGCCGGTCAGGGAGGGAGCCCTGCGTGGGAGGCGCACAGCTGCGGCTGCCGGGCTGTCTCCTGTTGCGGCCGGCGGGCCCCCTGAGAAGTCTGGGGCTCCGGCTCCAGTGAGGCAGCAGCGTGGGATCGGCACTGGACGGAGTGCAGCGGGGAGCTCTGCGGCTGCTGGGCTGTCTACTGCTGCGGCCGGCGGGCCCCCTGGACGGTCTGGTGCTCTTGCTCCACAGCAGCATCAGCGGAAGACTGGAGCTGGGCGGAGGGCAGCTGGCAGTGCTGCAGGTCGGAGCCCAGGGACGGCGGTGAGCGTGTCTGGTGCCGGGAGGCGGAGTCGTGAGCGGCACAGACCAGCAGGACCCGTGGCTCCTGGGACCGGGAGGCCATCTGAACAGCGTGCGGAGGACGAGAGGTCGGAGGGCGAGCTGTCGGAACCCGATGCGGGGGCGACGGCTGGCCGCTCTACAACGGTGGATCGTGAGCACGCGGCTGAAGGGGCATCTCCTGGGCAGCCTGGTGAGTTACCTGTTCTGGGGTCTATCTCTTTTTCTTCTGCGTTACGGGACCTGCTGGGGGGTGGTAGGGCCGCTACGGTGGGCGCGGCCTCTGCGGCGTGCACTGTCGGCGTTCCCCCGTCGGGTATGGGTGGGGGTCTCGGTGATGTGATTTCCGGTTTGCGGGACCTGTTGCGGCGTCTTGAGTGGGGCGCCTGGGCCTGCTTCTGCGTGGCTCCCGCCGGATGGTGGGGAAGGTTTCGGGGTTCTTGTACAGGACAGCGGGGACGTGCGGCATCCGGGGGTCTCTTCTCCTCCGGGGTCTGGGCTAGGGGTTGTTCCGGCCACGACAGGTGATCGGGGTTCTGCGGCCCCCTCCGCGGTGTTGGGTGCAGATTCGAGGGTGTCCGGGCCTGTCGGCTTGGCGGACTCGGCCAGGGGCGAAGTGTACGTGTGTTTTGAGGGCCCTTTGGGTGCGCATTTACAGTCGGAGGTACGGGAGTAGCTTTGGAGTGGGGAGTACATTGATATATTCTCACTCTTGCCTTTGGAGCGTTTTCCTTTTGAAGGGTCCCGGGTTGACGAGAGTAGGCAGGTGGAAGCGGAGCAGCGGCGTTTTCGTTTTATCCCGCGTACCTTTGCAAATTGGTTGCAGGCGTTCGCGATCATGGCTAGTGATTAGGGAGGAGGCTCCTGAACATTGCTCGGCACTGTTCTGTTACCTTGATGCCATTGGTGAGGCTCACGGGGTTTCTGGGGGTACTGCGTGGCTTCGGTACGTTGAGCAGTTTAGGCAGCGGAGGGCGGTTCGCCAGTCGTTGCGTTGGGATCATAAGGACGTTGGCCTCTGGATGCGACTCATGACACCGGCGAGGGCCCCTGGTTTGTTTTTTCAGAGCGGGGCCGGCGGTTCGTTCTTCCCGGGACAATCGGCCTCCAGGCGTCAGGGGTTCTTCTGGCAGTTCCAAGAGGGGACGTGTTGATTTGGTGGGTCTTGCCGTTTTAGGCACAAATGTTCCGGGTGCGGGGGCTCCCATCCCTTGTCGCGCTGTTTCCAGCGGGGTCGAGGCCTTTCCGGAGAGCATGCTGGTAAGAGGGACGACTCCGGTGCGAGTGGAAAGGATGGGGCTTTTCTTAAAGAGGTATCCTGATCGCGCAGCTGCAGTGTTGCTGACGCGGGTTTTTCGGAGGGTTTTCGCATCCCGTGTACTTTGACTTTGATTCCTCCCTTAGCTCGGAATTTGCGGTCGGCCTTGCGGCATGAGGAGGGGGTTTCGGCTAAGTTGCGTAAGGAAGTGGGGTTGGGACGCATGGGGGGGTCCGTTTGCTTGCGCTCCGTTTTTGGATTTGGTTGTTTCTCCCTTGGGGGTTGTGCCCAAGAAGGAGCCGAATGCGTTTAGGTTTATTCACCACCTGTCCTTCCCTAAGGGGGGGTCGGTGAATGATGCTATTGATTCGGAGTCATGTTCGGTGTCTTACACGTCTTTTGATGTGGCTGTTTTTCTGGGTCCGTCGGTATGGGCGCGGTGCGCTCATGGCGAAATCGGACGTTGAGTCGGCTTTTCGGCTGTTGCCAGTCCATCCGGACAGTTTTCGGTTTTTGGGTTGTCATTGGCAGGGCTATTTTTACGTTGATAAGTGCCTTCCTATGGGGTGTTCTATATCTTGCGCTTTGTTCGAGAGGTTCAGTTCATTCGTGGAGTGGGTGGTGCGGGATGTCTCAGGGGTGAATTCGGTCATCCAATATTTGGATGATTTTCTTTGCGTGGGTCCGCCAGATTCCGGAGTATGTGCAGTTTTGCTGGCCACTTTGCAACACTTTGCTGAACGTTTCGGGGTTCCTCTGGCGGTGGATAAGACTGTGGGCCCGGCTATGGAGATGACTTTCTTGGGCATTGTTTTGGATTCCGGCACGATGGAGTGCCGCTTGCCTGAGGTTAAGCTGGTGGCTCTACCAGGGGAACTACGTGGGGTGCTGGGGCAAGCGAAAAATTCAGCTGCGGGCCTTACAGTCGTTGTTGGGCAAAACTTCACTTCGCTTGTCGGATTCTGCCCATGGGTCGGGTGTTCTGCCGCCGGTTGGCGGCGGCGACGGCAGGGATTACCTCCCCTTTACATTTTATTCGGTTGACTCGGGATCATCGGGAGGACTTGCATTTGTGGCACACCTTTTTGGATTTGTTTAATGGGCGGGCTCTCTGGATGTCTGGCCCTGTTAGCAATTTTGACTTGGAATGGTTCAGGGACGCGGCGGCGGCGGCGGGCTATGGGGCTTTTTCCAGGGTTGATGGAGTACGGCCTCGTGGCCAGCTTCCTGGCGGGAGGCGGGTTTTCTTCGCAACTTGGTGTTGTTGGAACTTTTTCCGGTGTTGGCGGTTGAGGTTTGGGGAGAGGATTTTCGAAATCTAAACGTGCGTTGTCACTGTGACAATTTGGGGGTGGTTCAGGTCATCAATCGGGTCTCAGCTTCTTCACGACCGGTGGTGGCCTTGCTTCGCCATTTAGTGTTGCGTTGTCTGCGTCTGAATGTTTTTCTCCATGCGGTGCGTCTCCCTGGGGTTGATAACACCGTGGCTGACGCTTTGTCTCGCTTTCAGTGGGACAAATTCCGAGAGGTGGCGCCGGCGGCGGAGCAACACGGGGTTCCTTGTCCCGACGGGCTGTGGGAGATTGCCTTGGAGTCCTTGCGGGCTGGATCCGGCGTTCGGTGAGTGAGGCGACTTGGTCTGCATACTCTAGGGTCTGGTGGGTGTGGCTGGATCTGCTACAGCGGGTTGAGATTGATCCCTGGGGGCCGGAGGTGTTTTTGGCGGTATTGTACTTTGTGGCGCGGAATTTTGAGCGGGGGGTGTCACCTGCTGCGGTGGATCGCCGACTGGCGGGTTTGGCATTCTTCTTTAAGTTGCAAGGGTGTCAGGATTTCACTGAAGATTTTTTGGGTTCGGCAGGCTCTCCGGGGTTACCGGAGCGCTCATCGATGTAAGGATTCTCGTCGTCCGGTGTCTTTTGAGTTGTTGGGGTCTTTGTTTGTGCATTGGTGGTCTGTGTGTTCTTCGGACTTTGAGGTGTGCTTATTTCGGGCGGCTTTTGCGGTAGCCTTTTTTGGGGCGTTGCGTATTGGGGAGCTCGTTAGCCCGTCCAAATCGGTTCTTGGGGGGTTATTGGTGGATGAAGTCAGGTGCTTCGGTGAATGGGTGGAGGTGCTGGTCTAAGACGGACCAATTGGGACGTGGTGGTCGGGTGCGTTTTTTCGTTCTTCCGGCTTCGCTGGTGTGCCCAGTGCGGGCGGTTCTGGAATTTTTGTCCCGTCGTCCAGTGGGGCATGGGTGTTTTTTTTTTCAGGCACGCTGAGCGGGAGCTGGTGTGAGATGTCAAGCTGGACTTTCTTCAGTTGCGGCGGGCTTATCCGGGGATGGTGGTGGTGTGGTCCGACATTGTCGCCCGTGCCTCTTGGCGTTGGGCGCGGTCGGTAGAGAGGCTCAACAAGGCTCGGATTAAGGCTAACAGAGAGGTGGGGCGTTTCTTTAGTCACCATGGGGGGTTGGTGGTCTGGCGCTTGGAGTTGGAGGTGGATACTTGGCGGTATCTCAGGTGCGATGGGGTACATTTGAATGCGGTTGGGACGGATTTATGGTCCCTGGATCTGCAGGATGGCATGCAGCGGGCTGTTCGTTTGTGGCGTGGCACGCATGGGTAAGGGCTTACCCAGCGTGCTGTGGCGGTTGTTGGTCTTTGGAGGCGGTTCTTATTTGGAAGGTAAACAACAATGGTGTGGGACCCATCCGTGGTATGGGATGCCCGGGGACATTCCCAGTTAACCAAGGTTTAACTGGAAGGTGGTGGTGCTGCACTGCGGACGGTATGGTTGTCTCCGAGCTGGTTGGTTGCAGCTGGAGGCCTAGTGTATATGGTTGTCCGCAGGTGCATTTCGGATTGTTTTGGGGTGCCTTCGAAGACCAACAACAATTATGTGGGTTTCTGTTATAAGGAATGGTTGGTGTATTGTAACTTGAGTTGTTAATAAAAGGCCATGTTGGCCATTTACTCCAAAATTGGTGTTATGTCTTTTGTTAGTATAATTGGTTAAGGGGAAGGGGGTTGGTGCGGAACGGTAATGGTGGTAATGGGGAAGTGGACGAGCCTATCTCTGGTGCAATAGTCAAGAAATGCCCGTAGCGAAAGAAAGAAGAAATAGCGCAGGGCATACATGACTAGGCCCAGAGTGGGGGAAGGAAGAGCAGAAAGGGTTAAGGTAGCTCCAGGAGGATTTTGTTATTGTTAGTGGGGGGTAGCTGATTGGTAGAGGTTGGTGTAGGTGGGGTTTTGCTGCACCTTAGGATGGGAGGTTCTGTGAGGGGGAGTCAGTTAGCTGGACGGCAAGAGTGTGAGCTTCCCTCCCGCCCTCCCTGTTTGGGTGAGTTTTGGGTCCCTCCAGGTAGAGGGGGGGATTATGTTGGTTCATGGGCGGTTGTTGGTCTTTGGAGGCGGTTCTTATTTGGAAGGTAAACAACAATGGTGTGGGACCCATCCGTGGTATGGGATGCCCGGGGACATTCCCAGTTAACCAAGGTTTAACTGGAAGGTGGTGGTGCTGCACTGCGGACGGTATGGTTGTCTCTGAGCTGGTTGGTTGCGGCTGGAGGCCTAGTGTATATGGTTGTCCGCAGGTGCATTTCGGATAGTTTTGGGGTGCCTTCGAAGACCAACAACAATTCTGTGGGTTTCTGTTATAAGGAATGGTTGGTGGCGGTTGTTGGTCTTTGGAGGCGGTTCTTATTTGGAAGGTAAACAACAATGGTGTGGGACCCATCCGTGGTATGGGATGCCCGGGGACATTCCCAGTTAACCAAGGTTTAACTGGAAGGTGGTGGTGCTGCACTGCGGACGGTATGGTTGTCTCCGAGCTGGTTGGTTGCGGCTGGAGGCCTAGTGTATATGGTTGTCCGCAGGTGCATTTCGGATCGTTTTGGGGTGCCTTCGAAGACCAACAACAATTATGTGGGTTTCTGTTATAAGGAATGGTTGGTGTATTGTAACTTGAGTTGTTAATAAAAGGCCATGTTGGCCATTTACTCCAAAATTGGTGTTATGTCTTTTGTTAGTATAATTGGTTAAGGGGAAGGGGGTTGGTGCGGAACGGTAATGGTGGTAATGGGGAAGTGGACGAGCCTATCTCTGGTGCAATAGTCATGAAATATATCTTACAAAGTACTGTACAGTGTACAGTATGTTTCATGTGTCTTTGTGGCGCAGAAATCACCCTCAAGCAGACAGTATGCCAGTTAAAGACTGTCATCCAAGTCATCATTGCACAGCTTGGATAACAGACACATTGTTCAGAGCCGATCAAGCAGCTCTATACCTTGTCATCCCTGCGATGACCAATCAGAGCGATCATAAATGCCCACAGTATAAAGTTTACATCTGAGAGCAATTTCTGCATTGTGACTGCGTAATTTACCAAATAGAAAATAAATGTATGAAGGGATCAACAGGAGATTATTGGTGAGGGAATTTAAAGTGGTATCAAACCCAAAACCAAAAATGTAATATATTGCTCCTCAACAAACCCTAGATGTGGTGGCTGCATTTTCTTTTTTAAGCTTTTCACCTGGTGATCTGGCCAGTAATCCACATTCTGTTTCCCACTCAGGATGAAGGAGAACAGGGGTACCTTTAGACAGCAGCATTATCAGAGTAGGGGTGGGGAGTGTTAGATGGACTAGCAGATTTTGATATACTAACATCTGGAGGCTAAACTCCAAGTCACACTGCAGTTACATCAACAGTTTTTTCCTTTTTGGATAAAGGTTTCACAGCAAAAAATAATGAAGCCATAACATCTAAGAATTGGTAAACTGCAATATAATAATTGCTTTTGGGTTTAATACTGCTTTAACTAGTCATGGAATTGTTTTTTTTATACCCTTTCATAGTCTCTACCCCCATCCCGTACACCTCATCTTTGGTCTGTCTCTCTATGTTATCTGTATATTGACTCCTTCACCTCCCATATCCTTCACATTAACTCCCTCATCTCCATCCTCCCACTGTACTTAGAGATGATAAAGCAGTGTAAAAATGGGCCATCTGTAGGACAGTTTTAATGAGGGGAAATTTACCAAAATATATTGGAGACACAAGGCATAGTTACATATTTTTTCCTTAAACTGATTGTAAAACTTTATTTTTTTTTCTATTTAAAATACAAAAAAGAGGGTATACTTACCTGCTCTGTGCAAGAGTGCTGTACAGAGCGGCCCCTTACCTCCTATTCTGGGGTCCCCTGCTGGCACTCTCTGCTGCTTCTTTTCTGTGTGTTCTCCTATACCAAGCCACTTGCTATGGTAGCACATGTGCAGGCATGCGCCCAAGTCATACTTTGTTTGACCATAGACACACAGGGGTGTATTTACTAAAGCTGGAGAGTCCAAAATCAGACTTCCTTCTGCATAGAAACCAATCCGCTTCTAACCTCAGCTTGTTCAATGAAGCTTTTGCAATGAAACCTGGAAGCTGATTGGTTTCTATGCAGAAGTGAGTCTGATTTTGGACTCTCCAGCTTTAGTAAATAAACCCCACAGGGTCAATCCCACCCCCCCCCCCCCCCCGTTTCTTCCTCACTAGATTTGACTGACAGCAGCAGGAGCCAATGGCTCCCGCTGGTCTCAGTGCAGTCTGTGAGCAGGGAGAGAAGACCTGCAGACGGGCACAAGGCTGGATAGATAGAGGACTCAGGTACGTGTTAGGGAGGAACAGACAGTGGAAGGCTTTTTTATCCTAATGCATACAATGCAATAGGGTAAAAGACCTTTAGAGTTTAGAACCACTTTAAAGAATTAAGAGCAAAAAGCAAGAAGGATATAGCTTAGCTGTGTAAAAATTGGCCATTAGAAGGACAGTTTCAATGATATATATACTGTATGTATGTCACACCTACTGTATATACTATATGTACACATGCACACATACACAGTATATACTCTTACATACACACAGCACAGACCCTTAACCTAAAAGTAGAAAGATGGCTGCAGCGAGGTCGTCTTTTCTTGGAAGGCATTCATGGATGTCCTCCCAGAATCCCACACCCCCTGTTCATCAGCCAAGCTCTGTGACCACTGTGTCCTTTGGACACTGCTGATCGAGATCGGCATAAAGGGACAATCACAGTGGCCCTTTGCCATGTGATCAGTGTCCAGTCACAGCTGATCACATGTAAACAGACTTGTCGGTTATCAGCAGTCCTTTCTTCACACTCTGTCTGTGTGAGGAAAGGAAAGCCGATAACCATCAAGGCTGTCAGTACATGATTTACACTCATAATCAGGGCACTGATCATCAGTGTTCTAATTATCAGTGCAGGCCCATCAATGCCAATCAGTTCCCATCAGTGCAGCATATCAGTGCCCATCAGGGCAGCCTCATCAGTGCCCATCAGTGCAGCCTCATCAGTGCCCATCAGTGCAGCCTCATTACCGCTTATCAGTGAAGAAGAAAAATTAATTCTTTGCAAAATTTTATAACAGAAACTAAGAAAAACATTTTTTCTTTTTCAAAATTTTTTGTCTTTTTTAATTTATTTAGCAACAAAGAAAACCCAGTGGTGATTAAATATCACCAAAATAAAGCTCTGTCTGTCTCAAAAAAATGATAAAAATGTCATATGGGTATGGTGTTGTAAGTACGCACAATTATCATCCAAAGCGCAACAGCACTGAAAGCTGAAAATTGGCCTGGGCAGAAAGGGGGGTGAAAGTGCCCAGTCTTGATGTGATTAAGCTAACCTTGTTGCCTGGCTTAGATTAAAAAGAAAAAATCTTACCTTCACTTCATTCCGCATCATATCTAGTCGCAGAGTATCGCAGAATTTCTCCATACCAGCTTTTGTCATGGAATACATGCCATTCAACGAACTCACATAACTACTTATGCTCGACATAAACACCATACGTCCTGTAAATATAGACAAGTGAAACAAAGAAATATAGTAGTAGTCTTATTTTCCTTCTTGGCTGTCAGGAATGTTTTCTTATTTTTAAACTGTACATTTACAGAGTTTTTATTGTGAAGAAACAACTCACATGCAAAAGCAAATGTTAGAAATGACACTTGTTCACTGTGCCACAAAAAAAAAGTAGCCTTTCTGGTCTGGGCACTCTATGAAGATGTTGCCTTAGAATCTAGACTAACTGGTTTAGAAGCCTTGGAATTCTTTTATTTATTCCATTAACAACTGTGTGCATAGGGGTCAGCAAGATATTTAGATATAGATATTTAAAAAAAATGTATAAAATGTTTTTAACATTGTATTAAATGCTTTACTTGATATTGTTTTTTCTTAATTAATACAGTAAAAAAGTATAGGGCTTTTTTGGACATCCTACTGGTACTGCTTCACTCATAAAAAGTGCAGGATTTTACCAACTGAAGTTCAAAGTGAATATTGTAAACCATTCCTCTGTGCATACGGTGTTATTTTTGGAGTTGGAGCAGATGCCCTCATCTCACATATTATGAGATTAAAGTAGAATTAAACTTTACCTGAGCACCACAAACTGAAAACACACTTTAATTCATTTTATTATTCAAAGCAAACTCACTCATCCTGAAACACATTAGCCTTCCAACTGTTTGGCATAGGATGAAATGACATTGTATATGGCTTGGGCATTTGTTGTTTGATGTACCTGCTATTATTCATGTTTGTGAGTATACAACTGATTTTTTTTCTCTTTCAAATAACATTTTTTAATTGATTTTTAAAGAAAAGTTGGTACAAAACAAGTGAAGGCCTCAGAGGGAAAGCATAGATACCTCACATAATAAAATTATGAATTACACAGACCTTTATAGGCATATGAACAAGAAGCAGAATTGTACATGGTAACATATTGACTGCTTAATACAGACAAGACTCAGCTAATCAACCCTTAGGAGTGGAAGCATGGTATAAATTTAAACAGGAATAATGAAAAAAGGACCCATATATGGCCAGTAAATGTGTCTAGACTACCGGCTACTGCAGGCTTTCTATTGTTAGAAGAGGCTTCAAGATGTTGGTGAATGGAGAACAGAAGGGGCATAAGAGTGGGTCACCGTATGAACTTTAATCCTTCCTAAGGAGTTGGTGAGCTCAGCTTTAAGTGACAATCCGAGTAGCGGAAAGGTTCCATATTTGAGGAAAATTCAGCTGGAGAGAAAGAATGTTCCATGAATCGCCGTCATCTGGCAATGAATTGGCGAGTAGATGTAAAGTTTTGTACCAAGGTATCCAATTTTTCTAAAACGAATAAAGTCATTAAGACCTATTTGACTGTAGATATATGTGGCGCAGATGGGTTGATCCATGCTTGAACACAACTGTTTTCAAATTGAATACATTTATGGTGGTAATGCACTAGGCATTGGCACCCTCCTTTATGTGTTTTTGTAGTTTATGAAAGATTACCCAGGAGGCCCCAGGAGGGTTGCGTCGAGTGAAGCATTATGGGCCAAGTTCCTTGGAGGATCACCTTGAATTGAGCGTAGGAGTGTTTAGGATTAATACTGTGCCTGATTTGTAGAGGCCAATCTGCTGACAGCCTTAAGATTGAAGGTTGCTCAGGGCTCTGGGCTTCAGCAAAATGGCAGCCTCCAGCAAGAAGAAACAGAAACAATTCTGGAGGCAATTTACAGTGCACACCAATTTGGGTAGCATAATTATTAATGTGGAAGTTGCTATGGGTAAAGTTCCACATTTGATATGTTTTGTATTTTCTATTGTGAATAAAATGTGGGTTTAATATTTGGGTTTACGAGATTTGCAAATCCATTGTGTTATTTTTTTATGTAGATTTTACAAAGTGTCCCAACTTTTTTTGGAATTGGGGTTGTATACTTCATTTGCGGATGTTTATTTGACATTGGAGAGCAAAGTGAGAAATATCTCAAATGGAAAACTGGAAAAGTAGCATTATTGATAGTGTGGTTTTACACATCTTCATAACGTTAGAAATCCATTGGAATCAAAAATTCAACAAAATTAGTGTAAACATAGGTTTTACCTGTTGATTAACGTATTCCAAGAATTATAGTTGATTGATGTTTCATTTCTAGCAGACCTTTTACACGAAAATCAAGAATTTTGCAAGTTCAAGACTACACTGGCCAGACGATATGTTGTTACAAGCCCCATATGCCTGGCATAAAAACAACAGCAAGGAAAACAAACATATCTCACCTTTGCTTTTCCTTATAAGTGGTGAAAAAGCGAGTGTGGTCCTAATACTTCCAAGTAGGTTAATATCTATAATTCGCTGGTACTCTTCAATTGTGTGCCAGTCAAAATGTCCCCACATACTTATGCCTGCATTATTAACAATACCCCACAGTCCTAAAAGAAAAAAATATTTTTAGTTCCATAAAATAAAACCAGAGGCATATAATTTAAAATAATATTTCATAAAGGCAATTATAGAGAAGGATAAGGCTCTGCCTGTAATCAAGAGGCTTTTGGCACTCACAGCAGAGAGAAGAAATGCCACAGCATGTAATACAGAGGCATGAGGCACTGAATGTATTACAGAGGCATGAGGCACTGCATGTATTACAGAGGCATGATGGACTGCATGTAATAGAGAAGGGGCATTTTACTGATGGCAAGGATAATGGGAAATGAGGTATATGTGCTAAAATGCAAATATAACTGGTGACATGGATACTGCAAAAAGAGCTGTGCATACTAGAGTGAAGATTTTACTGATATCATGGATACTGTGGAGTTAACTGGAGTGCAAATGTCACTGGAACCACAGATCCTGAGGAATGCACTGTGAATGTACTACATAGCTAGGTTAATAAGACACAGGGCCATGAAGCTAACAAAAATAAAAAAAAAAACTCTCAAAGTCTAAACCGTACTTTAACAGAAAAACATTTTTTCCTGATCCCAGGATCAATGACAAACCGATAACACCCTGGATCAAAGGTTTACAAAGTTAGTTATCTTTTTAATATTAGTTGTCATTTATATTTTGACCTGTTAGAAATACATCAAGGCATTTATTTTACTTATCAATAGACAACTAGAACCAGATGATTCCACATTTAAAACCAGTACACTAAATAGCTGAGGTTGCTATAAGCAGGTTGAAGTTTATTTCCTTCAGTAGCCAAGATTGAATGCATCACTGTCTTCTGGTGACCTTAATCTGAAGATCTGTTTACTGAATTTGCTACAGTGCCTTGTAAATAGAGTCCACCTGTGTGTAATTTACAGTATAAATACAGCTGTTCTGTGAAGCCCTCAGAGGTTTGTTAGAGAACATTAGTGAGCAAACAGCATCATGAAGGCCAAAAACCACACAGACAGTTCAGGGATAAAGTTGTGGAGAAGTTTAAAGCAGGGATAGGTTATAAAAAAATATCCCAAGCTTTGAACACCTCATGGAGTCTGTTCAATCCACCATCCAAAAATGGAAAGAGTATGGCACAAATGCAAACCTACCAAGATTAGACATGTGCAGTTCATTTAGTTCCAATTCGAAATTCGGATGAATATTCCGTTATTTGGAAGTTTGGATGTATCCGAATTCTGAATTACAATAGTAATGAATTTAAAGAAATATGAAATAACAAAACAAAATTCTGCTAAAATTCAAATCGATTTGAATTCGAAAATACATTCAAAAACCAATTCAAAAACAAAAATTTGAAAAACAATTTGAATTTGAAAACAAGAATAGAATACAATAAAGAAATAGAAAAGAATAGAATAGAAAATAAAACAATAGAATAGAAAACAATATAGGAAAAAAAGAACAGAATAGAAAATAAAACAATAGAACAGAATACAGTAGAAAATAATAGAGTAAAACAGAACAAAATAGAATAGAAAATAAAGGAACAGAAAAGAATAGAATCCATTAGAATAGAATAGAAAAGATTAGAACAGAAAAGAAAAGAATATAATAGTATAGAAAAATAATAGAATAGAATAAAATAGAAAGAATTTAACTGCCTTCTTAAATTCTAATTTTGAATAAAATGAATTTTAATTCGAACAGAATAGATTAGAATAGAATCTAAAATAATAGAAAAGACTAAAAAAGAATAGATTAGAGAAGACTAAAATAATTTACAAAAACTTGTGAGCTGTGCTATGGTGATGTGAGTAGTGATCAACAAAGGCACTGTGAAAATTTTGCTGAAAAATAAATTTCCAATATGGTCACACAACTCTTAATATAGCCCAGGGCTTGGAATTTCCACTTGCCTGCTCGCCAATGGCGAGTGGAAATTATGGTGGGGGCGAATGTGTCCCCCAGGGCTGTCTTGCTGAGCAGGCTCGGAGCTCAGGTCAGATCTGTCATTGGCACTGGGAGCCGTCAGACTACTCAATAGCTGAGTGCAGGAAAGCAAGCAAGGAGTGTGCTGTGCTCTCTGCCTCCCCCTAGAGTGCAGTACCCGGCTCTGTGAGTGAACAACGAAGTACTGCAACTTTTTATGGGGGGGGTGTACGTGTGTGTGTGTGTGTGTGTGTATCTGTGTATGCATGTACAATTGTACATGTGTCTGTGTGTATGTACATGTGAGTATCTGTACATGTGTGTGTGTGTACATGTGTCGGCGTGTGTGTGTGTGTACATGTGTCTGCGTGTGTGTGCATGTACATGTGTGTATGTGTATGTACGTACATGTGTCTGTGTGTACATGTGTCTGTGTGTGTATGTACATGTGTATTTCTGTGTATGTAAATGTATCTGTGTGTATGCGTGTCTGCACGTGCCTGTGTGTGTATACTGTACATGTGTCTCTGTGCATGTGTGTACATGTTTCTGTGTGTGTATGTGTGTGTATACATGTCTGTGTGTGTGTGTACAGGTGTCTCTGTTTGTGTGTGTTTGTTGGTGGCGAGCAACTCTAAGGCCTGGGCTAGTAGCTCCGGACTTGAAATTTTAAGCCCTGTCAAAAACACATATGGATTGTGGAATATGGATTGCAACGTTAGAATTATTTTTTAATCCTTTCGAAATTTCGAATTTGGAAAATTCGAACAAAATAAATTACGAAAAACAAATTAAATGAATTTAACTAATCGAACAAAACAAAATTAGTCAAATAATGAATCAAAACTAAATGAACCAAAACGATTTTTTTCATTTTGCACATGTCTAACCAAGACATGGTCGTCCACCTAAACTGACAGTCCGGGAGAGCAGTAATCAGTGAAGCAGCTAAGAGGCCCATGGTAACTCTGGAGGAGCTGCAGAGATCCACAGCTCAGGTGGGAGAATCTGTTCACAGGACAACTATTAGTTGTGCACTCCACAAATCTGGCCTTTATGGAAGAATGGCAAGAAGAAAGCCATTGTTGAAAGAAAGCCATAAGAAGTCCTATCTGCAATTTGCGAGAAACCATGTGGGGGACACAGCAAATATGTGGAAGAAGGTGCTCTGATCAGATGAAACCAAAATTTTGCTTTTTGGCCTAAAATTAAAACGCTATGTGTTAGAAGCTTTCCTTAACCTAATATCTAATATCTTCTTATTAACAGTACTAACATATGTATGAATGAGTTGGATCTTAATAGAATAATTGAGTTATATTTATATTTGTTCTAGATTGGGAAAAGTAAGTAATTAGACTTCATATAGTCTGTGTATACATATATGAACATACAGTCATGGCCGAAATTGTTGGCACCCTTGATATTTCTCCAGGAAATCATGTATTTCTCACGAAACGTATTGCATTAACACATGTTTTGCTATACACATGTTTATTCCCTTTGTGTGTATTGGGACAAAACAAAAAAAGGGAGGAAAGAAAGCAAATTCGACATAATGTCACACAAACCTCCAAAAATGGGCTGGACAAAAGTATTGGCACCCTTTCACAACTGCGGATAAATAAGAATGTTACAAGCATGTGATGCTCCTGTAAACTCACCTGGGGCAAGTAACAGGTGTGGGCAATATAGAAATCACACCTGAAAGCAGATAAAAAGGAGAGACGTTCACTTAACCTTTGCATTGTGTGTCTGTCTGTGCCACACTAAGCATGGACAACAGAAAGAGGAGACGAGAACTGTCTGAGGACCTGAGAACCAAAATTGTGGCAAAATATCAACAATCTCAAGGTTACAAGTCCATCTCCAGAGAACTAGATTTGCCTTTGTCCACAGTGCGCAACATTATCAAGAAGTTTGCAACCCATGGCACTGTAGCTAATCTCCCTGGTCGTGGACGGATGAGGAAAATTGATGAAAGATTGCAACGCAGAATAGTCCGGATGGTGGATAAGCAGCCCCAAACATGTTCCAAAGACATTCAAGCTGTCCTGCAGGCTCAGGGAGCATCAGTGTCAGCGCGAACTATCCGTCGACATTTAAATGAAATGAAACGCTATGGCAGGAGACCCAGGAGGACCCCACTGCTGACACAGAGACATAAAAAAGCAAGACTACAGTTTGCCAAAATGTACTTGAGTAAGCCAAAAGCCTTCTGGGAAAACGTCTTGTGGACAGATGAGACCAAGATAGAGCTTTTCGGTAAAGCACATCATTCTACTGTTTACCGAAAACGGAATGAGGCCTACAAAGAACAAAACACAGTACCTACGGTAAAATATGGTGGAGGTTCAATGATGTTTTGGGGTTGTTTTGCTGCCTCTGGCACTGGGTGCCTTGACTGTGTGCAAGGCATCATGAAATCTGAGGATTACCAAAGGATTTTGGGTCGCACTGTAGGGCCCAGTGTCAGAAAGCTGGGTTTGCGTCCAAGATCCTGGGTCTTCCAGCAGGACAATGACCCCAAACATACGTCAAAAAGCACTCAGAAATGGATGGCAAAGAAGCGCTGGAGAGTTCTGAAGTGGCCAGCAATGAGCCCAGATCTAAATCCCATTGAACACCTGTGGAGAGATCTTAAAATTGCTGTTGGGAAAAGGTGTCCTTCCAATAAGAGAGACCTGGAGCTGTTTGCAAAGGAAGAGTGGTCCAAAATTCCGGGTGAGAGGTGTCAGAAGCTTATTGATGGTTATAGGAAGCGACTGATTTCAGTTATGTTTTCCAAAGGGTGTGCAACCAAATATTAAGTTAAGGGTGCCAATACTTTTGTCCAGCCCATTTTTGGGGTTTTGTGTGACATTATGTCATATTTGCTTTTCTGCCTCTGTTTTATATTTGTTCCAATACATACAAAGGGAATAAACATGTGTATAGCAAAACATGTGTTAATGCAATACCTTTTTTGTGTGAAATACTTGATTTTCAGGAAAAATATCAAGGGTGCCAACAATTTCGGCCATGACTGTATATCTTGGTTTTCTCTACATTCAAGCAACGTTGTAGTAATTAGCTTTCCCTCCCCCCATCTTTCCCATCTATGTAAGCTAAAGTTACATAGACTCTGGAGAAGTTGACTGGAGGTTTTGTTTTAATACATCTGTTGGTGTCAATTATATTTGTTGGACTACAAGTATACCAGCCCATGTTTAGGAAAAGGTGGGGGCTGAAACTGCTAAAAAAAAAAAGGAGCAGAACAAAGACAGAGAAGCACACTTTGCTAGAAGCCTTGATACGATACACCTCACACACACACACACACATATTATATATATATATATATATATACACACACACACACACACAATCTTATTATCAAGAACTTAACTATATTTTTTGGACATTATTTAAACATTCTGTATTCCAATATTTTATTTCTAATTTTATGCAACATTATTATTAAATCATCTTTTTGAGTTTATGCAAGAAGTGGAAGGACTTTCTATCTAAACATTTCTCATCAATACAAGTTAATACAATATCGAGACAATACGATATTTTACACTATGTGTGGTGGAAAACTAACACTGCACGTCACCCTGAACACACCAACCCCACCGTGAAACATGGTGGTGGTGGCAGCATCATGTTGCAGGAATGCTTTTCTTCAGCAGGGACAGGGAAGCTGGTCAGAGTTGATGGGAAGATGGATGGAGCTAAATCTCAGAAGAAAACCTGTTAGAGTCTGCAAAAAACCTGAGACTGGGGCATAGGTTCACCTTCCAGCAGGACAACGACCCTAATCATACAGCCAGAGCTACAATGGAATGGTTTAGATCAAAGCATATTCATGTGTTAGAATGGCCCAGTCAAAGTCCAGACCTAAATCCAATTGAGAATCTGTGGCAAGACTTGAAAATAGCTGTTCACAGACGCTCTCCATACAATCTGACAGAGCTTGAGCTATTTTGCAAAGAAGAATGGGCAAACATGTCCCTCTCTAGATGTGCAAAACTGGTAGAGACATCCCCAAAAAGACGTGCAGCTGGAATTGCAGCGAAAAGGTGGTTCTAGAGTATTGACTCAGGGAGGCTGAATACAAATGCCGCCATACTTTTCAGATATGTATTTTTAAAACCTTTTGAAAACTGTTTATTATTTTCCACTTCACAATTATGTGCCACTTTGTGTTGGTCTATCACATACACATGGAAGACAGGATGTATCTTGAAGGATTCAGGAAGCGCTAGCTCATAAGCAACCTCATTAATTTTACGTTTTACCCGGAATGGGCCCACGAACTTGGGTGCCAATTTCCTTGACGGACACGCCAACTTCAGATTGGTTGTTGCCAACCAGACTTGGTCTCCCAGGTGCAAGATCAATTCGCCTCTTCTCCTTCTATCAAAGGCTTTCTTATTGTCTTCCTGAGCCTTTGCGACTGCCTCCTGCAACATCTTGTTATTGGACGAAAAGAAATCCAGCGTATCCTGAGCGGCAGGAACCAAAATTTCCGGAATCAGATCAGGCAGGAATGTAGGATGGAACCCATAATTGGCAAAAAACGGGGATTGCTTGGTGGCGGAGTGACTTGCGTTATTGTAGGTGAATTCGGCTAAAGGCAGGAGTACCAGCCAGTCATCCTGAAGGAAAGAAGTGTAACACCTGAGGTATTGCTCTAGGGTTTGGTTGGTCCGTTCGGTCTGCCCATTTGTTTGCGGATGGTATGCGGAAGAAAAAAAGATAGCTTGATTTCTAAGATTTCACACAGGGCTCTCCAAAACTTTGAGGTGAACTGAACCCCTCGGTCCGAGACAATATCCCTAGGCACCCCATGGAGCCTTACAACTTCCTTAATAAAGATCCGTGCAGTTTCTGGTGTCGAAGGCGTATACTTTAATGGTAGGAAGTGGGCCATCTTTGACAGACGATCCACTACCACAAAGATCGCAGTATGCTCTTGGGAGGGTGGAAGTTCCACAATGAAGTCTATGGATATCATCTTCCACGGTCTATCAGGTACTGACAAAGGTCGTAACAAACCCTAGGCCTTGTTTCTGGTGGGCTTGTTTCTGTTGCAGATAGTACAAGTCTTCACATATGTCTCCCAGTCTTTAGCCATATTTGGCCACCAGCTCTAATGTCTTGAACACTCCAAAATGGCCTGCCAATGGATGGTCATGGCAGTAGCCCAGGACCAGGGTTCGAGCTTCCTTGGGTACCACAATCTGCTCCCCCTTCCACAAGAGTCCTTCTCTGTTCTGCACCGAAACTCCGGATGGACTGGGTATTCCCACAGATGCTGCTTGCAACTTGGACAGGAGTTCGGACTGTAGTAATAAAAAATTCCCTGCAGGCAAGATAGTGTCAGGTTTAGAGATTTCCTCTGGGTCTTCGAACATGCGAGAGAGCGCATCGGGTATTGTGTTCTTAGACCCCGGTCTAAAGGCTATGTGAAAAACAAATCTTGAAAAGAACAGCACCCATCTGGTCTGGCGTGGTCTCAGGCGCTTAGCCGTTCTCAAATACTCCAAATTCTTATGGTCTGTGTAGATTAAGATCGGATGCATGGCCCCCTCCAGCAGGTACCTCCATTCTTCCAGTGCTGTCTTGATTGCCAAGAGCTCTCGGTCTCCAATATCATAATTTCTCTCTGCTGGCGTGAGCTTTCTGGAAAAGAAGGCTACGGGGTGCATGAGCTCCTTAAGGCCCTTCCTTTGTGACAGGACCGCCCCTACTGTGTTTTCAGACGCGTCTACATCCAGTATGTAGGGTAAGGAAGAATCCGGGTGACTTAGGATGGGAGCTGCTGTAAACAAATTTTTCAGGGTCTCAAAAGCCACCTGCGTCTCGAAAGTCCACTGGAAACGAAGCCCTATCTTCGTGAGTTGGGTGATGAGAGACACGATGCTCCCTCGATCCCCATTGAAACGCTCCGGCACGCGGGGTTCAGGTGGGGGTAGAGTTCCTGGCTGGAGGTGGAATAGCCAGATCCAGAGGTATGGACGCCGGTGAGGCTATGGTCTGAATACGTCCTTCCAGGTGCATATATCCCTCCTGTAGCGTCTTGACTGCTTTGGTGAGTGCCGCCAGATGTTGGCAAATCTCATCCAGAGGGGATGGTCCTCTTCCAGGCTCAGACATGGCCATATGGTACTGTCAGGTACCTACTGACGGTAGTTCTAGAGCTCCACAGACCGGATTTCCCTAGGGCGTGGAGTCTAAGCCCCAATCTGCTTGTTCACCAGAGCCCTTGATGGTGGGGATGGACTTGGAGCAGACTGAGACCCGGTCGCGGCCCCTGGATACACCCAGCTGTAGTAGAGGGAACCGCCAGTGGCATGTAGCAGGATGAGAGCCTGATGTGAAGAAGCAGGGCAGGCCCAGACAGCAACAGATGGATCCGTGCAGGATGGATGGACGGAACACACCGTGAAGCAGTAGCGAAGTCAGACAGGCCGGGTCAGTAACAGTGGAGTCAGAACAGTACAGAGCAGCAGGCAGAGAATGGTCAGGTCACAGGCCAGGTTCAGCAGCAGGAGGTCAGATAATCAGGAACAGGCAGAAGAATAGTCGGATGAGCCAGGGGTCAGGGCAGGAGACGGTCAACAGCAATCAGGGTCAGGCTGGGTCGGCAACAGGATACTCTCACAGGAAAATAGGATAACAGAGAACAAGCAGGAACAAGACCATACTGCAAC
Source organism: Staurois parvus (assembly GCF_062004578.1). Classification (NCBI taxonomy): domain Eukaryota; kingdom Metazoa; phylum Chordata; class Amphibia; order Anura; family Ranidae; genus Staurois; species Staurois parvus. Next base: position 12,484,493 of record NW_028318158.1, on the reverse strand, counting down.
TTGAGCATGCAAGAGTCGGTTTAAATAGTGCGCCCTGCGCTGTCATTGGTGCCAGGAGCGCGCGAGTGCGTATGCGCGGCCGCGATTGTTGCCGCGGGTGCCTATGTCCTAGCGCCCATATGTTTGTTCGCATTAGACTTCCGCGCGTGCGCAGACCCGTGCGCCGTGAAGAAACCCGAGATCCCTGACAAACTACATATGGCAGTTGGGCCTACACCTTCTTATATCATGTAAGAGGTTGATGTTTATAATTTCCCCTGCAGGAATTCCCTAACCAACCACTACATACTGCCTTGCCACTATATACTGCCCACTGCCTTGACCTGTCACTACATACTACCTACTGCCCTAACCCACTACTATGTATTGCCCATTGTATACTGCCCTGACCTGCTACTACATACTGCTCTAATCTGCCACTACATACTACCCATTGCCCTGCCTTGCAATTGCACACTCTCCACTGTCCTGACCTAGCACTACATAATATCCCTTGTCCTGACCTAACACTGCATACTGCCTACTGCCCTGATCTGCCAGTGACTGCATACTACCCTGACCTGCCATTTCATACTGCCCACTTCTGTGACCTGTCCTTGCATATTATTTATTTATTATACTGCCTGACAAGCCATTGCATACTACCCACTGCTCTGACCTGCCACTACATGCTACTCACTGCCCTGGCACCAAACACTGCTCGCTGCTCTGCAACTTGCATTCTGCTCCGTCACTGCACACTGCTCAGAAATAACATTTTACATAGTTTCCTTCACTAACACTATATAAGTTCACAACACTGCCACTACATATGCAGCTCATTGCACTGCCAATCATATACTGCACACTGAACAGCACTTCCATTACATATTGCTCATTGCCATTCTGCTGCATACTAGCCACTTATTGCCCGCTACTGCCGCTGCATACTGTTCACTTACTGCCCTGCCACTGCTACTGCCAGTACATACAACTTCCAGCCTGCTCTAGATTGCCATTAGGTAGCGTGCATTGTCCTTCATTTCTTTACTACTACATACTGCTCACTGCACTGCACTTTCTTAGTGCTACATACTACACACTCAATGGATATGTACTGCAATTTCCTACTGTTCACTGCCCTACCCTGCACACTGTTCATTTTGTACAAACATCAATGCACTGACACAACATTCCACTGCCACACATTGCACACACTAGCTCTGGCAGTCACTGTGACCAGGAGGGCCCTTTCAGGTAGACTGTACTGAGCCTCAAGGAAGTTCTGGATACAGCTAGGTTGTGTAATTTATGGGGGTATCTATCACATGACTACAATATGAATATAGATGTAATTTCCTCCAGTGTAGACAGTTTTTTTTTGTATAGTTAGAGGCTTCATAGAAGCCTGGGTGTGAGTCAGCAAAGTTGCTTTAGGTTAGAGCTGGAGGGCTCTATAGGTCAGTCCTGTAGGACCTCCCTCTGCTCTAGAGACTTGGAGAAGTTTCTAGCAGCCAGTGGGCGGAGGTGAGGAGGGGTTGATCTGTATACTTAGGGGAATATGACCCATCTCCAGGCAGAAGGTCTGGCATGGTGGCTAGGTCACCCCTTAAGTATAAGAGAGCCTGGCAGATAGAGTGAAGCTCTGGTGTGGAGCCTGTAATGGGGCCCCAGAGAAAAGGGTCTACCTATAGGCTGGGAGCTGGAAACAGGGGCCTCCACTGTTCTATAGTCTACAGGAAAAGACAGCCTGTCAGTAGGGTCTGAAAGCAGCTTCACCTTTACAGCTACAGGAACAGGACAGTGTGATTACCTCTACACCTCATGGGCCTACAAGGGAGAGGGCAATCAGATGCAATACCCAACTAGTTATTCCTGGGAAAGGATTCCCATTTTCTTAGAATCCCTTGTCCTGGGATAGTCTTCATGACAGCTAGGTGGATGAGAATTTAATTTGGGGTCTGAAGAAGATTCATTTAAAGGGACTAAGCGCTCCTAGAATAGACTGTGTGCTTATCAAAATTTTCAGCTTTTTTGTCATGGCCAGATCTAGGGGGGTGCTGGGGTGGGCTAAGCCCCCCCCGCCAGATTCCAGTGGCGCCCCCTCAAAGACAGCGGCCTTCTCCCGCCTCCACCCCTGGACACTCTGCCCGACCACACACAATTACAGGCAGCACAGCCCTGGGTACTGTGAACTTCAGAGTTGTCTCCACACTAACTTCCATCTGCTTTCCCTGCCCTGCTCCTCCTCATCTCTCCCAGTTAGATGCAGGACAGACACTATAGGCAGGGCAGCTCCCTCTAGCCCCCATTATAAACAATCACCTGCCACAGAGTCCCACCTCACATCCAGCACAGAGACAATCTCTGCTGAACTCGAGGCAATTGATATGAAGGGGAACCCGAGTCAGGCCAGGGGAAGGGGCCAGCAGGCACAGGAGCAAGGATGTCATGGATGACAATCCTCTGTGAAAGGTAGGGCAAGGCTTAAAGTGGAGTTCCACCCAAAAGTGAAAGCTCCACTTGTTTGCCTCCTCCCCTCCCTCCACTACTATATTTGGCACCTTTTGGGGGGGAGCGGATACCTGGTTTTTACAGCCGGATGTCCACCCCCCCCCCCCTTCCTCCCACAGTCTCCCGAGTACCTGCACAAGTCCCAGAAGACTGCCAGACCAATCAGGATGCGTAGCACGATTCACGCATGCACAGTGGTCACCCAGCTGTGAAGCTACAAGCTGTCACAGCCTGATGCCCACAGTTGAGATGCCCTGTGCCAGGGAGAGAAGTAGGAGAGAAGGAACGGCGCGGGTGAGCACATTGCTGTACCCTGGGACACGTGTGTGTTTATTAAAAGTCTACAGCTACAGTTTTTGTAGGTGCTGACTTTTAATAAACACAAAAATGGCTGGAACGCCGATTTAAGTACTATTTTATCTCTAACTGTGCTACTTATCATACAGCCCTCTGCCTTTACAACATGGGGACCCTTAAGAGATGAGCACATGAGGAATGGGATGGGGATATATAGATAGAGCAAAGGAAAAAGAGAGATGAGGACAGAAGGAGACATGGGGGGCAGTCAAAGAAGCTACATGAGGACAGAGCAATGGAGATGGGGACAAAACAGAAGACACATGGGGCTGACTTTGGTCAGCAGGGGATCTGTGAGCTGATCCCCCGCTGAGCAGAGTGGGACAGATAACAGGTCCATGTCCACTCAGTTTATGCAGAGCAGACACAGACATAGCCCACTCTGCTCTATGGGCAGTCAAATGTAAAAATGACACTGTCCATTTACACCCGACTGCCCTGTGATCCCGCCTGCTGAGATGGAGGGGAACAGATCCCTTCCATTTGTTTTTAGTGGGCCAATTTCGGATTGGAGATGACACCCGCTGCTCCATAGAGGAGAATGGAGGATCCAATTGAGTCTGCTTGAAAAATGGACAGGCATATCCAATTGGACTGCTCATGTGAATGTGCCTAAAGTGCAATGTGACTTTTTGTATGAAATGTATATTTTGTGCATATTATTAATTGCACTGTCACTTTGGAATGTACATATATTATTTACTCTCAATATCTATCAAATTGAACTTTCACATGAACAGTTGAATTGGACCAGTGGCCTGTCGCAATATGTAGATTTCTTTCTGCAACCCATTGTTCAGGCTCTCCCATCATATGTACAAGACTCGCTACATCTCCTTGACACTCTGTCCAATTATGAATGGAAAGACTCCTATGTGTGGCTTGTTGGTTATGTGTTATAGAAGACACTGGTAGTTATGAGGCAGAATTCTGGCTTTACTTGTGTGGCTTAAGTTACAAACATACAGAGCACATTTCAGCAGACTGTATAACAGCAGACATATTACTTCCTGAAGATAGAGAGAAGAAAAAAGAAGAGAGAGAACCAACAAGTCTTACACATATGCACAACTAGTGACCTTAGTGTACAGTGCCATCTACTGGTCAAGTGATATTAACATACAATACATGCTGCATTCCCAACACCCCTTCTCAACGGCATGTGCATAATTATATGACATTTAGTCTCTTTTGTAGAAAACAATGACGTTCCCTTGGCAAAGGTTTGGTGAGTGCGTCTGCAGTCATCTCCTTTGCTGGGCAGTACTGGATGTCGATAACCCCTTGTTCTTGCATGTCTCTGAGCAGATGATATCTTACATCAATGTGCTTGGTTCTTGGGTTAATCTTCTCAGATTGTGTAAGCTTTATGCATTCCTGATTGTCTTCAAAGATGGGTGTGGGTTGTGACATATTGATTCCCATGTCTAGTAGAAGTTGACGAATCCAAATGGCTTCTTGACATGCATGTGCTGCTGCTATGTATTCCGCTTCAGTTGAAGAGAGTGCAACAGTCACTTGTTTCCGATGGTTTTGCGACCAGGAGGGAGTTCTGTTGGTGACCAAGTTTTACTTTCTTGAAGTGATTTTATTTCTTCTTCAGCTGCTTTTCTCCACTGATCGGCTTCCCTTCTCGGCAAAGTTTCTATGTCTTCCCAGGATGTTGGCTCCTGTGTTTGATGTGTTTTAGCAGCGTATGATAACCTGCGGGGCGGTATCCTTTTTGTCATTCGAGAGGATCTTCTGATTTCTTGTTGTTCAGTGGGTTCTATTGGCTCGTTGATTGTAAGTTCCACTTCTTGTTCTGGCTCTTGTCCTGCTTCGCATGGGTCAGTGTCTCTTGCCGATTCAGCGCGTAAATCCTCTCCATATTTTTCAAGAATTGTATTATCTGGTGCTTCACTTTCATCAAAATAAACACTGCGGCTTATTGTGACCTTGTTGGTCTTTGGACAAAGGATTCTATATCCCTTACTCTGCTCACTGTAGCCCACCAGAATGCCTTCTATGGCTTTGTTCTCCAACTTGGAGCATTTCTGACTTGGAATGTGGGCATATGCTTTACAGCCAAACACTCTGATGTGTCCTATGTTAGGTTTTGATCCATTCCACATTTCATATGGTGTACTCTCAATAGCTTTTGATGGGAGCCTGTTTTGTAGGTATGTTGCAGTCATTATTGCTCCTCCCCAGTATTTGTTAGGTAAGGCAGCATCCTGTCAGGGCAGGGCTGTGGAACGGACAGGTAGGCCTAGTGGCAGGGTAACGCACTGGCTGACGACAACCACCACCAACAGACCGAAGTCCCTCAGGGCGCGGAGTCTAAGTCCCAGGCTGCCCTTCACCAGGGCCCCTGATGGTGGGGATGGACTTGACGCCGCCAGGAACCAGGTCGCGGCCCCCGAGACACCCCGGCTGCGGTAATGGCCGCCGCCAATGGCGTCAACCTGAATGGGACGGGGCCGAGGCAGAGAGGTAGTGAAGCGATTGCAGATCAGAGGTTTCAACAGTGATACATGAAAGATATTGGAGATCCGCATCCCAGGTGGAAGGGCAAGGGCATAGGCCACCGGATTCACCTTGCGGAGAATGCGAAAAGGACCGACAAAACGGGGAGCTAGTTTGGGTGTGGGCACCCGAAGATTGAGGTTACGAGTAGACAACCACACCCGATCGCCGACCTGGTATGAAGGAGCGGGCAACCGTCTTCGATCAGCATGGAACTTCTGACGCTGAGCCGAGTCTCTCAAAGCCCTCTGGATCTGCCCCCATGAAGAACGCAGGGCAGCAAGATGGTTCTCCACAGCCGGAATGTCCTGTGGTGAGAACCTCTCAGGTTGGTACCCATAGTTGGCCATGAAGGGAGACATCCCGGAGGAGGAGTTGACCGCTGAGTTCCTGGCAAACTCTGCCCAAGGCAGGAGATCGGCCCAATCGTCCTGATGGTCCGAGATATAACACCGAAGGAATTGTTCTAAGGCCTGATTGGAACGCTCCGCAGCCCCATTGGACTGCGGGTGGTAGGCTGAAGAAAAGGAGAGACTAATACCCAACTGGGAGCAGAAGGCGCGCCAGAATCTGGACACGAACTGACTCCCGCGGTCCGAGACAATCACCTTGGGCAACCCATGCAGGCGAAAAATCTCCCTGGAAAAGACCGTGGCCAGTTCTTGCGCTGTTGGTAATTTCCTGAGTGGAATACAATGGCACATTTTGGAAAAACGATCGACGACCATGAGAATGACCGTATGACCCCGAGACACAGGGAGGTCTACAATAAAGTCCATGCCCAGGTGTGACCAAGGACGCTCCCCATTGGGAATGGGTTGCAGAAGACCCATTGGAAGATGCCGTGGAGATTTATTCTGGGCACAGATCGAACATGCCACTACATAAGAGGCGATGTCGGCACGGAGAGTTGGCCACCAGAACAACCGAGAGACGACCCAAGACAACTGGTTCCTCCCCGGATGCCCGGCAGTTTTGGAGTTATGGTAAGTACGCAGAAGACGGGTGCGCAACCCCTCGGGTACAAAACATCTACCCTCCGGTCTCTCGGGAGGAGCGTCAGTTTGAGCCGCCAAAATCTGCTACCCAAGGGGAGAAGTCAGACTGGTGCAAATGGCAGCCAGGATCTGATCTGGAGGTATGACCGAGGCTGGCTCAGAGTCCTCCCTGGACAACTCAGAGTATTGCCGCGATAATGCATCAGCCCTGACATTCCTGGAACCAGGCAAATAGGAGACCACATAGTTGAACTGCGACAAAAACAAGGCCCATCTGGCCTGACGGGGTGTCAATCTTTTGGCCTCCGAAAGATAAGTCAGGTTCTTATGATCGGTAAGAATGAGGACCGGAACCGCGGAGCCCTCGAGCAGGTGCCTCCATTCCTTGAGAGCCAGAATGATTGCCAACAACTCCCTATCTCCAATCTGGTAGTTGCACTCTGCAGAGGAAAGCTTCCTGGAGTAGAACCCACAGGGAAGTAGGGGTCCATCGGGCGACTGACGTTGAGACAGGAGAGCGCCTACTCCAGTCTCGGATGCATCGACCTCAAGGACGAAGGGCAATCCAGGATTGGGATGAGACAGTATCGGAGCCGAAGCGAAGGCGGATTTCAGAGCCTCGAAAGCTACGATGGCCTCGGATGACCACTCGTGAGGATTACTGCCCTTCTTGGTTAGGTCTGAGAGAGGCTTTGCCAGCGTGGAGAAGTTCCTGATGAACTTCCGATAGTAGTTGGCAAAACCCAAAAACCGCTGAATGGGCCGAAGACCATTGGGACGAGGCCACTGCAGAACCGCCGAAACCTTCTGAGGGTCCATGGAGAATCCCTCCGCAGATATGATGTAGCCTAAAAAGGCAACTTGGGATCGATGGAATTCACACTTCTCAAGTTTACAAAAAAGTTCGTTCTCACGTAATCGTTGCAGCACCTGCTTGACATCCTGGATATGGGACTCCATGGAGGCAGAGTAAACCAGGATGTCATCCAAGTAAACTACCACGCACTGCTGCAACAAGTCACGAAGGACATCATTTATGAATTCCTGAAAAACTGCGGGCGCGTTACACAACCCAAAGGGCATCACCAGGTATTCGTAGTGACCGGTTCTGGTGTTAAACGCGGTCTTCCACTCATCCCCCTGTTTGATCCGTACAAGGTTGTACGCCGCCCTAAGGTCAAGTTTGGTAAAGACTGTTGCCCCCTTAAGGCGGTCGAACAACTCAGTAATCAAGGGAATCGGGTATGCATTCTTAGTGGTGATTCGATTGAGACCCCTATAATCAATGCAGGGCCTCAATTCACCACCCTTCTTCTTTACAAAGAAAAAGCCCGCTCCAGCTGGGGAAGTAGACTTACGAATGTGCCCCCGGGAAAGCGCATCCGCAACGTACTCCTCCATGGCCTTATTCTCCGCAACCGAGAGAGGATACACCCTGCCACGTGGAGGAGTGGCACCGGGTTGCAAGGATATGGCGCAGTCGTAAGGACGATGAGCAGGTAAGACACCAGCGCGTACCTTATCAAACACGTCCTGGTACTCCCCATAATCAGTGGGCAACGCAGAGTCCGAGGAGGCACACAACACCTTAACCGGCCCACGGATGCACCCGGCCCCACACTGTGGAGACCACGAGAGAATCTCGGCAGTTTGCCAATTGAAGGTTGGATTGTGCATCTGGAGCCAGGGATACCCCAAAACCACCGAATAGTGCGGAGAAGAAATCACCTGGAAACAGGCCAACTCCCTGTGAACAGCCCCAATAGCTACTTCAACTGGCATAGTCTCATGGGTAACTTGCGCTGGTTGCAGGGGCCTGCCATCTATCGCCTCGAGAACCAATGGGGTAACTCGAGCCTGCAGGGGAATGGAGTGCTGGGCAGCAAACGAGCTGTCCTTAAACAACCCGCCGGCCCCAGAATCTACCAACGCCTGGGCCGTCACCGAGCCCTCCGCCCAAGAGAGGACAACGGTGATCAGTGGCTTATCTCTGCGGAACGCCGGGGACGAGGAGACTCCACCCAAGATCTGTCCCCGACAGGATCTCAGGTGCGAGCGTTTCACGGACGGACCAGACAGGACCGCCGAAAGTGCCCACCAAGACCACAGTACAGGCAGCGACCCTCCTGACGCCGAGCGGCCCGCTCTCCCTCGGAAAGGCGAGCAAACCCCAGCTGCATGGGCTCACCACCAGACAAGCTATCCCCAGGAGGCGTGGGAGGAGAGGGAGGAATGGGTGGGACAGAAAACGCAGGTGCCAGTCGATTGGAAGGCCTCCGCAGGTGTTCCTTGAGTGAAGGCCTCTCCCTGAGCCTGGTATCAATCAGGATCAGGAAGGAAATTAGTGCTTCCAGCTCCACAGGCAATTCCTTGGCTGCGATCTTGTCCTTCAATGCATCAGAAAGACCCTGAGAAAACACAGCCACCAGAGCCTCATTGTTCCAACCCACCTCTGCTGCAAGGGTACGAAACTCTATGGCGTACTCGGCAACGGTCCATGAACCCTGATGCATAGACATGAGCAGCTTGGCAGCCGAGGCGGAGCGAGCCGGTACGTCGAATACCCTACGGAAGGCATCGACAAAACCGGAAAACTCGTGAATCACTGGGTCATTCCTCTCCCATAAGGGATTCGCCCAGGCCAAGGCCTTGTCTGAGAGTAGCGATATTAGGAAACCCACCTTTGACCTCTCAATCGGAAAAGCGTGGGGTATTAATTAGAAGTAAATCCCCACCTGGTTGAGGAAACCACGACACTGACTTGGCTCACCCCCAAAGCGCTGTGGAAGAGGGGCTGAACCAGTCATACCTCTGGGCGCCACGGGTACCGCAGCAGCCGCGGCGGTAGGCGCAACCAGCAGAACAGCAGCGGGAGCGACCACCGGAGTGACAACCGGCCTAATAACACCAGGAGTAAGGTGCGCGGTGCGTGCCAACAGAGTTTGCAACGCCTGAGCGAACTGATCCAACAGGAGATCCTGTTGATCCAGTCTGGCGACCAACATTGGAAGTGAAGGCGTACCTGCACCGTCAGGATTCATGGCACTTGTGTAATGTCAGGGCAGGGCTGTGGAACGGACAGGTAGGCCTAGTGGCAGGGTAACGCACTGGCTGACGACAACCATCACCAACAGACCGAAGTCCCTCAGGGTGCGGAGTCTAAGTCCCAGGCTGCCCTTCACCAGGGCCCCTGATGGTGGGGATGGATTTGACGCAGCCAGGAACCAGGTCGCGGCCCCCGAGACACCCCGGCTGCGGTAATGGCCGCCGCCAATGGCGTGTAGCTGGTGAGAATGACAATAGCGTAGTCAGGCAAGCTGGGTCAACAACAACGGGACAAAACAGTACAGAACAGTAGACAGAGAATCACAGGTCACGGGCCGGGTTCAGCAACGGAAGGTCAGATCGAAGGAAAACACAGAGAATGGTCTAGTCACAAGCCGAGTCAAATACCAGAAGAGTCACGAGCATATACACAGAGCTGTAGCAAGACAAAGACACAAGACACAAGTGCAAAGAGCATGTGCGGATCACAGGCTTATATGTACTCAGCCACACCCCTCTGGGGGATGGACCTCAGAGACCTGAAGGCATAAAAGCCTCCCACCATGCTCAGCATAAATCCAAGATGGATGCCAGCACATGGAGTAACATAACCTCTGGGAAAAGGTAGGACCTTGACACATCCAAAATCATACATCTGGTCATTTCTACAAGAGTGCGATTCTTTCTTTCCGCTACGCCATTTTGCTCAGGAGTGTATGGTACAGTTGTTTGGTGTATAATACCTTGTTTCTTTAGGTATGATTCCATCTCTTTATTCATATATTCCCCTCCATTGTCAGTGCGTATTATTCCAGGTTTCCTTTGAAACTTGTTGCTTGTCATAGCTACAAACTCTTGAAGTTTTTCTAATGTCTCACTTTTGTGCTTCATTAGATACGTTATTGTGTACCTGGAATAATCGTCGATGAAAGTCAGTAAATACCTGTTCCCACCAGGTGTGATGGTTTTCATTGGTCCGCACACATCACTGTGTATCAGTTCCATGGGTTTAATGGTTTTACTCTGACTGGTCTGTGGAAGAGAGGTTCGGGTGGCCTTTGCTTTGATGCAACACGTGCACTTGCTGAGTGTGTGGCAAGGCAATATTTTCATGTCTTCTGATAGACCTCTCTTTGCAAAGTCCTTTATAGCTTCTGGGTTTCGATGCCAAAATCTTCTGTGCCACAGGTGGATGCACTTGTCATGTGGGTTATGAGTTGCCGCATTAGCCTTCTCACTTTCAGTGACGATTTTGTACAGATGTTCGTTTAATCTTCCTCTTGCTAAAATTTGCTTTCCATTTTGAATTGTGCATTTATTACCTCTGAACTGGACAGTGAGTCCATTGCTTGCAAGGGTTTTAACTGATAGGAGGCTTCCTTCTAGACTTGGAACACATAGAACATTCTTTACAAGGATGCTCTGCTTGCCCCCTGATGGCGTTTTGCAGTTCAGAAATCCCTGACCATTACCTTCCGCTGTAATACTTTTCCCATTTGCTAGGAAGACTGTTACACTAAAATCAATTTCTGTGAAGAATGTCTCGTCTCTTGTCATGTGACTTGTTGCCCCTGAATCAATGTACCATCCATGTGGGGTACTATTCTGAGTCACTTTAAAAGTACCACTCCATGATGCACTTTCATTTTCTTTCATGACTGCTTTAGCTCTTTCTCTTGTGGGTAGCTCCCGCTTTCGCTGCTCAGCTTTCCAGATTGAACAGTTCTTTTTCAGGAGACCGGCCTTTTTGCAGCGAAAACATACCCTGGTTTCTTTGCTTTGCCTTATGCCTTCATGCACCTTCAGAGCTGCCTCTGGTCTCTCGTTCTCTTCACTATGCAAATTTTCCTTTCTTCTGCTGTATTCATCAATTAATTTTCCCTTAACATATTCTAGCATCAGTTCAGTTCCTGGTCTAGTTTCTAGAGCATATATAAGGGCACTGTATGATTCTGGAAGGCTGCATAGAAGTATTGACACAACATGGTTGCCTTTTAATTCTTCACCTACTGCACCCAGCTGGTCCACAATTTCTAGCATGGCATTTACATGTTCACCCATTTCCTGCCCTTTTTCCAGCCTCATCTTATACAGTTTGCGTAGCAGATATAGTTTACTGTTTAGGTTTGCACGTTCATGCAGTTTTTGTAATGCAGTCCACATACCTTTAGCTGTGTTTTCTTTCCTTATATGAATGAGTTGATCATCCTCCACTAACAGGCTTATGACTGCTTTTGCTTGCCTGTTTTTTCTGTCTCATTCTTCCGGGTTGTCATTGGGTCGGTGTGTATCTAGTACCTGCCACAAGTCATCTTTGGATAACAGCATTTCAAGCTTAAACTTCCATAGTTGGTGTGAGGGACCGCCGAGCGGCACCACTAGCACTCCACCGGTCAGGCGTGCCCAGAGCGCGGAATCTAAGCCCCAGGGTACTTGTTCACCAGGGCCCCTGATGGTGGGGATGGACTTGTAGTACCCTGAGACCAGGTCGCCTCTACTGAGCACACCTGTCAGTGGTAGGGGTGTCCGCCAGGGGTTCCAACCAGGGAGAGCCAAATGTGAGGAGGTCGGGTGACCCTGATGGGATGGATGGATGGATGGCTGAGCAAGTGCGTAGTCAGACAGGCCGAGTCGGTAATGTAGAGGACGGTAAGGTACAAGGGAGCAGGCAGAGAATCGTCGGGTCACACGCCAGGTCAGCAACAGGAGGTCAGATCTACAGAGGGGCATCCAGGGAGAGAGGTCAGGCAAGCAAGGGTCTGGGCAGGAGAAATCAGCAAGGTCAAGAGCAATCCAGGTCAATAACTTACAGTATACAGGTTCACAGGATCAGGAATGCAGGTAAGACCAGAAGGCAACGAAATGACAGCTCAGGGACCTTTAAATATCCCGCCCTGCGCTGCCATTGGTGCCCAGCGGGCGGCCGCGGCTTCTACTGCGCATGCGCGAACTCGAACGCCGCGGCCGGCCCGGACCTAGTGCCCGTGTACTGGGAGGAGCAGTGCGCCTGCGCCGGGACCATCGAGGGACGGATCGCGGGGATCTCTGACATTGCCCCCCCCCTACGGGCAACCTCCGGATGCCCACCCGATCTCTCCACCACGGGTGATCACAAAGAAACCTCCGGACAAGCCTAGGTGCATGGACATTATGGGCTGGTTCCCACGAATTGTCCTCAGGGCCGTAGCCCTTCCACTTGATGAGAAATTGGGTCTGGCCCCCCCTTCGACGGCACTTCAAGATTGCCTCCACCTCAAATTCCTCTTCCTCTTCAACCGTTACGGCCTCCGGGGGCCTGGATTCCCGTTCCGGGAAGGCATCAGGGACTACCGGTTTCAACAGGGACACGTGGAAGACAGGGTGGATCTTGAGTGTGTCAGGGAGAACAAGTTCATAGGCCACCTCATTGACCATCCGTTTGATGCAAAAAGGGCCTATGAATTTAGGTCCCAACTTCTTCGACGGGCAAAGCATCCTCAAGTTTGACGTAGCCAGCCAAACCTTCTCTCCGGGCTGCAACACCAGGTTCCCTCTTCGCTTCCTATTGAAAGCCTTCTTATAGTCTTCTTGGGCTTGACGGATGGCTTCCTGTAATTTCTTATTGTTGGAGGTGAAGAAGGTCAGTGCATCCTGCGTCGCTGGAATCGGGCATTCCGGGACCAAGTCCGGGAGGAAGACCGGATGAAACCCATAGTTGGCGAAGAACGGGGACTGCCCAGTTGCTGAATGGCAAGCGTTGTTGTACGCGAATTCTGCCAAAGGGAGGAGTGGCGCCCAGTCGTCCTGAGAGAATGATGTGTAGCATCGCAGGTATTGCTCCAGGGTCTGATTGGTCCTCTCGGTCTGGCCATTGGTCTGAGGGTGAAATGCCGAGGAAAGAGACAGCTTGATATCCAGGGCTTTGCACAGCGCCCTCCAAAACCGCGAGGTAAACTGCACCCCTCGGTCCGAGACGATGTCTTCGGGAACCCCATGCAGTCTAACGATCTCTCGAATAAAGACTTGTGCCGTCTAGGCTGCAGATGGAGTCTTCCGTAAAGGGATGAAATGGGCCATCTTGGATAAGCGGTCCACAACCACGAGGATTGCTGTGTGATCCAGCGAAGGAGGGAGCTCGACTATGAAGTCCATGGAGATTCTCTGCCAGGGCCGTTCAGGGATGGGCAATGGACGTAGCAGGCCCCATGCCTTGTTCCTTGAAGGCTTGTTCCGCTGGCAGATGGCACAGGAGCCCACGTAGATCTTACAATCCTTGGCCATGTCCGGCCACCAGAAGGAACGCCGGAGAAGTTCCAGGGTCTTGACCGGTCCAAAATGTCCTGCCAGTGGGTGGTCATGGCAATGTCCCAAGACTAAGGTTCGGGCATCCTCTGGCACCACAATCCGGTCCTCCCTCCATAGGAGTCCCTCCTTGTTCTGGAGGGGGGCCCCATCGGAGGTAGACATTGCTGTGGACGCCCTCAGGATCTCGGAGCGAAGGTTTGTCTGAAGGGCCAAGAAATTCCCTGCCGGAAGAATAGTGTCGGGCACTGGGATCTCCTTGGTGTCCTCATACATGCGCGATAATGCGTCAGGCTTCGTGTTTTTCGAGCCGGGCCTGTATGTGATGTGGAACTGGAACCTCGAGAAAAACAATGCCCATCTTGCTTGTCGTGGGCGTAGACGTTTGGCCGTCCTCAGATATTCCAGGTTCTTGTGGTCCGTGAATATCAGGATGGGATGGGAGGCACCTTCCAGCAGGTACCTCCATTCCTCTAAAGCGGTTTTGATAGCCAGTAGCTCGCGATCCCCAATGTCGTAGTTCCTCTCCGCCGGGGTAAGTTTCCGTGAAAAGAATGCTACTGGGTGAAGTAATTCCTTGGCGCCCTTCCGCTGGGAAAGGATGGAGCCAACCGCGTTTTCAGATGCATCTACTTCTAAGATGTAGGGCAGGGAGGCGTCGGGATGACCCAGAATGGGTGCCGAGGTAAATAACCTTTTTAGTGCCTCAAAGGCTTCCTGTGCCTCGGGCGTCCATCTGAATCGCGTCCCAAGCTTAGTTAATTGAGTGATAGGGGAGACCAGACCCGAGAAGTTCTTGATGAACTTCCGGTAGAAATTTGCGAACCCAATAAAACGTTGGACACTTTTCCTGTCCGTGGGTTCAGGCCAATCTAGGATCGCTGAGACCTTCTGAGGGTCCATTGCGACCCCCGTGGTGGAGATAATCAGACCCAGGAATGTAACGCTAGCCTGTTCAAAGCAGCATTTCTCTGCTTTAGCGTACAACCCGTGCTGCCGCAACCGCCCCAACACCTTTGTTACATGTACCCTGTGCTCCCCCAGGGAGGATGAGAAAATCAAAATGTCGTCTAAGTAGACGATGACAAAGATGTCCAGGAAGTCCCTAAAGATGTCGTTTACAAAGTGCTGGAAGGTGGCTGGCGCATTGCATAACCCGAAAGGCATGACCAGGTATTCAAAATGGCCGAATCGGGTGCGGAAGGCCGTCTTCCACTCATCCCCCTCCCTTATGCGAACCAAATTGTAGGCTCCCCTTAAGTCCAACTTGGTAAATACTACCGCAGCCTTTAAGCTCTGGAACAATTCAGGTACCAGAGGTAATGGGTAACGATTTTTAATGGTGACCCTATTCAGCTCCCGATAGTCAATGCATGGCCTCAAAGTCTTGTCCTTCTTTTCTACAAAGAAGATCCCTGCACCTGCTGGGGAAGTGGAGGGACGGATGAATCCCTTACGGAGGCTATCCTCAATATAGTCCTTCAGGGCCCCTAATTCCAGCTCAGGAAGGGGAAAAATTCGTCCGAACGGGATTTCAGAACCGGGCAACAGATCAATTGGACAGTCATATGGGCGGTGGGGGGGTAGAGCATCTGCTCCCCGTTCACTGAACACGTCAAGGAACTTGTGATAGGCTGCAGGAACCACTTGTTTCAGGCTGTCATCCCCCTCAGAGCACAAAAGAACCTGGGGGACCCCCGGGCCCGAAGTTCGACACAGTTCCCGACAATATGGGGAAGGGAACGAGACAACCCCAGTTTCCCAGTCAATTTGGGGGTTATGGGCCCGCAACCAAGGGAGCCCCAGAATGACTGGGAAAAGGGGTGATGCAATAGCATCCAGGCGGAGGAGTTCCCGGTGCTGACCGGCAATGGAAGTCATAATGGAAGGGGTCTCCTGGTTGACTACTCCTGACTTTATCCGGGAACCATCAGCTAAAAAGATATGAAACCCCTTCTCCTTTGGGCGGAGGGGAATACCCTGCTGGTGAGCAAAATTGATATCCACAAAACAGCTGCATGCCCCCGAATCAACTATGGCCGACACCTCCACGGTCCTTTCGGAAAGCTGAAAGGAGAGGGGAACAACTAAGTACTGGGACGGGGTCATATCGCCAACAGATAAAGAAGATGAAGTGAACTTACTCAGTTTCTGCGGGCAGGAACGCACCATGTGACCAGCTTCGCCGCAGTACAGGCACAGATTCTGGGAGCGTCTGCGCTGGCGTTCCTCAGGCGATAGTTTAGGCCGAGCCAGGCCTAGCTGCATGGGTTCGGGGGCATCTTCAGCCGGCAGGTTCTGGATGCTTGGCCTAGTATGTTGACCGGATCCCTGAAATGACCCCCAGGGATTTCCGCGACCCTGACCAGACCTCTCCAATCTGCGCTCCCGTAGCCTACGGTCAATTTTAATAGTGAGTGCAATCAAGTCCTCTAATATCTCGGGCACCTCTACCCGGGCGAGCTCGTCTTTCAGAGCCTCAGATAGGCCCATACGAAACTGGTGTAAAAGGGCGAACTCGTTCCAACGAGTGTCACCCATCCAGCGCCTAAAGTCAGAGGCGTATTCCTCAGCCGTCCGCCGACCTTGTCGGAGTGTGTATAACGTGGCCTCGGCCGAGGCCGCCCGTTGTGGGTCATCATATAAGATGGCCATAGCGTTAAAAAAGCTGTCGACCGAAATCAGGTGAGGGTCATTGTTTCCCCTTAGTCGGTGGGCCCAGTCTTGGGGTTCACCCTGCAGCAGGGAGACAACAAACCCCACTTTCACTGACTCTGTCAAAAAGGTCCGTGGCTGTAGTTCAAAAAAGAGAAGACAAGAGTCACGAAATGACCGAAAACGTGTGCGATCCCCATGGAAGCGCTCGGGTAAGGGTACTCGGGGTTCCGCCATAGGGAGTGATGTGGGAGGCCCAGGAGCCGGCTCGTGGGCTGCTGCGACTGGAGGTGCAGGAGCCGGGGCCTGTGAAACAGGAACAGATATGGTGCAGGCCTGAAACCGATTCTCGATCTGCAGACATCTGTCCTGTAATGTGTTTACAGCTTGCGTCAGGGTAGACAGGTGCCTGCACACCTCGTCCAACGGGGTGAGTCCTCCTCGAGGCTCAGTCATGGCCTTCTGGTACTGTGAGGGACCGCCGAGCGGCACCACTAGCACTCCACCGGTCAGGCGTGCCCAGAGCGCGGAATCTAAGCCCCAGGGTACTTGTTCACCAGGGCCCCTGATGGTGGGGATGGACTTGTAGTACCCTGAGACCAGGTCGCCTCTACTGAGCACACCTGTCAGTGGTAGGGGTGTCCGCCAGGGGTTCCAACCAGGGAGAGCCAAATGTGAGGAGGTCGGGTGACCCTGATGGGATGGATGGATGGATGGCTGAGCAAGTGCGTAGTCAGACAGGCCGAGTCGGTAATGTAGAGGACGGTAAGGTACAAGGGAGCAGGCAGAGAATCGTCGGGTCACACGCCAGGTCAGCAACAGGAGGTCAGATCTACAGAGGGGCATCCAGGGAGAGAGGTCAGGCAAGCAAGGGTCTGGGCAGGAGAAATCAGCAAGGTCAAGAGCAATCCGGGTCAATAACTTACAGTATACAGGTTCACAGGATCAGGAATGCAGGTAAGACCAGAAGGCAACGAAATGACAGCTCAGGGACCTTTAAATATCCCGCCCTGCGCTGCCATTGGTGCCCAGCGGGCGGCCGCGGCTTCTACTGCGCATGCGCGAACTCGAACGCCGCGGCCGGCCCGGACCTAGTGCCCGTGTACTGGGAGGAGCAGTGCGCCTGCGCCGGGACCATCGAGGGACGGATCGCGGGGATCTCTGACAGTTGGTAGTTGGTATTGTTGAGCTTTGCTATTGTAAACTTCATATCTGAAGCACTTGCCATCTTTCAGTGAATTGGATTGTAAATGCAGCACTTACTTGCTTGTAGTTTTCCTTTTTCCAGTGTCTGGAGCTGGGCCCATAACCTGTTGGTTATGTGTTATAGAAGACACTGGTAGTTATGAGGCAGAATTCTGGCTTTACTTGTGTGGCTTAAGTTACAAACATACAGAGCACATTTCAGCAGACTGTATAACAGACATCTTACTTCCTGAAGAGATGAGAGAGAAGAGGAAGAACCAACAAGTCTTACACATATGCACAACTAGTGACCTTAGTGTACAGTGCCATCTACTGGTCAAGTGATATTAACATACAATACATGCTGTTGTATTCCCAACATGGCTGTCCCTGGATGTCTGTTCTCTTTACACCTCCATCCCCCATGAGGCAGGCCTGAGAGCGATGGGACATTTTTTGGCCACAGAATTACACCTCCACCACAAAATTTAATTTTACCCTAGAGGGTATCTTGAACATAACTATTTCAAATTTCAGGGGAGTTATTACCTCCAGGTGAATGGCACTGCTATGTGTGCATCAGTTGTACCATGCTACCCCAACCTCACTATGGGGTAATGAGAGGAGACATACATCTGGAGGAATAACCCCTTTGCTGAACATATCATCTACTACGGCAGGTATATAGATGACGTCATCGTAATTTGGGAAGGTCCTCTTTCATCAATTTCACCATTTATCGAATACTGCAACAATAACCTTTTAGGTCTATGCTTCACCCATGTCAGCAGCCCTGAGTCCCTAGTTTTTCTTCATTTAGAGTTTTCACATCTAGAGAGCAGCATTGTGTCCAAAACTCATTTTAAGCCATCTGCTGAAAACTCATATTTACATTTTAAAAGTTGCCATCATTCCAAGTGAGTACAAAACATTCCGAAGGGCCAGTTCTGCAGACTGAGGAAAAACTGCACACAAGATAATGATTACTTAGAACAGGGCTTAGTCCTAATAGGTTCTTGGACAAGGGCTACAACCCCGAATTGGTGACCAGGGCATACCAGATTGATCTTAGACATCCTAATTGTCAGGGACCCCACTGCGGTAGCCTCTAGCACTCCACAGACTGGATTCCCCCAAGGCGCGGAATCTAAGCTCCGACCTGCTTGTTCACCAGGGCCCCTGATGGTGGGGATGGACTTGGAGCAGGCCGAGACCAGGTCGCGGCCCCTGGGTTCACCCAGCTGTGGTAGAAGCACCGTTGGAGGTGTATAGCAGGTGAGAGTCTGATGTGAGGAGGTAACAGGAGCAGCGTCAGGCAAGCCGGGTCGGTAACAGTGGTGGCGGCGTAGTACAAAATCAGCAGGCAGAGGGATAAACAGGTCACAAGCCGGGTTCGTTAGCAGGAGGTCAGAACGTACAGGGTTAAGCTGGAGAATGGTCAGACAAAGCCAGGGATCAGAGCAGGAGACGGACAGCAAATCAGGCTCAGGCAGGTTCGGCAACAAACAATCTACTCACAGGAACTCAGGAACACAGATAAGACCATACGGCACTTGAGCATTGCAAGAGCCGGGTTTAAATAGTCCACCCGACTCCTGACAGGCACTCCTGGGTCCTAGTGCTTGCCTAGCCCGTCATTTGTGACAGGCACGCCTGGGTCCTAGTGCCTGCCTGCCTGTACGTTTTGTCAGGATTCTACGCATGTGCAGATTCGATCGCAGCGGCGATCTTCCCATTCCCTGACACTAATTGGTGTATGTATTCTGCTTTTTTCTCCTTTGCTGTATCCCACGATCTCCGGAGAACACAATTGGTCCCTTCCCTTCACACGCCTCCCCTTCTCTTCCCCTTGATTGGTTCCCTGATTTGACAGCTCATATATACCCTGTGTTCACAGGGGCGGGCTTGTTTGACAAAGGAGGTGGAGCTTCTGAAACGCGTTACAGCCCGCCCTCTGTTCCATTCACAGCATCTGTCACTTCTCCCTACTACTGGCGGAAAGGCATTCAGAGACGCCGTTCATCCATCGCTGTGGGTCTCCACCTGGGCCTTGCATATTTAATCGGATCTACTCTTCTGATGTCCCTGGCTCCATTGATTTTCATCTTCCACGCTCGCTGAGAGATTGTAAGATGTAAGTTTCTTTATAATAAAGCACTATTGTCTTTATCTACACTGACCTGGCGCCCCGCTTGTCATTCCTTTGCATACCTCTGTGGGATCCCCCTGTCCTTGACAAGGAGCTGCCAGTCCACTTGTGTATTCCACAGCCTCTACGGTCCTTTTATCTGCACATCCATTGGATGGACATGATGATTGCCGCATTCTGAACACACCGATGCCACCCAGAACTCTGCCCCCCCATTCACTCATCCGTGGACTGGTTTTATTCCTTTAACTGCTTTTTATTTTATTTAATTTTGTTCACATTCAATATAATTTATTTAATATAATAATTATTTCTATCTTCTGTGTGAGAGCTGAAGGTTGTTCATTATTTGATGATCATCTCTTAGTCCGATTGGGTTTGTCTGTCCATGGCAGGCGGACCCAATTGGACCCTCCAATTTCCTCTATGGAGCAGTGGGTAAAACGGCTCATTGAGACAGGCTCTGAGTCCCATCCTCCGGGCAGAACTGCTGTCAAGGGTCGGGGGTGGCGGGAGGATGGGGGGCACCAAAATGCAACTTCACCTATGTACACAAAAATCCTTGTACCAGTCCTGCCCAAGGACACACAGAGGTTGCAATAGATAGCGGTAGGGGTGCGCTGAGAGCTCCATCGGTTCCCTTCTACCTCTTCTAAAAGAAGACAAAGGCACAGCAATAAAGTGTTGAACCAAAGTGAATCTTCTCTCCAATCACAGAACTTTCACTGCAAACGGCTTTATTTACTGCTGTGTATCTGAATCTCTATGCAACATGATCACTGCACACTGACAGTCAGTCCAGCAGTAAACAAAGTTGAGTTGGAATGTGTAATTATCTCACCTTGGACCTGTCAGTGTTATTGTGAGCACCGGGACAGGTGACGGGCTGGCTGCATTGTTTATTGGTATTACACTGGGGAAGTGATCAGGGGCACTGGGGCTAGCTGGCACTGCAGTCTGTCAGTGTGCATGCACTGTGACAGGCTGCAGGGCCAGACAGCCCCGTGTCCCTGGTCACTGCAGTCTGTCGGTGTGCATGCACTGTGACAGCCTGCAGTGCCAGCCAGCCAGCCCCCTGTCCCTGCAGTCTGTCGGTGTGCACGCACTGTGACAGGCTGCAGGGCCAGCCAGCCCCATGTCCCTGGTCATTGCACATGCACTATGACAGGCTGCAGGGCCAGCCAGCCCCATGTCCCTGGTCATTGCACATGCACTATGACAGGCTGCAGGACCAGCCAGCCCCGTGTCCCTGGTCATTGCACATGCACTATGACAGGCTGCAGGACCAGCCAGCCCCGTGTCCCTGGTCATTGCACATGCACTATGACAGGCTGCAGGGCCAGCCAGCCCCGTGTCCCTGGTCACTGCAGTCTGTCGGTGTGCATGCACTGTGACAGCCTGCAGTGCCAGCCAGCCAGCCCTGTGTCCCTGCAGTCTGTCGGTGTGCACGCACTGTGACAGGCTGCAGGGCCAGCCAGCCCCATGTCCCTGGTCATTGCACATGCACTATGACAGGCTGCAGGGCCAGCCAGCCCCATGTCCTTGGTCATTGCACATGCACTATGACAGGCTGCAGGGCCAGCCAGCCCCATGTCCCTGGTCATTGCACATGCACTATGACAGGCTGCAGGACCAGCCAGCCCCGTGTCCCTGGTCATTGCACATGCACTATGACAGGCTGCAGGGCCAGCCAGCCCCGTGTCCCTGGTCATTGCACATGCACTATGACAGGCTGCAGGACCAGCCAGCCCCATGTCCCTGGTCACTGCAGTCTGTCGGTGTGCATGCACTGTGACAGCCTGCAGTGCCAGCCAGCCAGCCCCGTGTCCCTGCAGTCTGTCGGTGTGCACGCACTGTGACAGGCTGCAGGGCCAGCCAGCCCCATGTCCCTGGTCATTGCACATGCACTATGACAGGCTGCAGGGCCAGCCAGCCCCATGTCCTTGGTCATTGCACATGCACTATGACAGGCTGCAGGGCCAGCCAGCCCCATGTCCCTGGTCATTGCACATGCACTATGACAGGCTGCAGGACCAGCCAGCCCCGTGTCCCTGGTCATTGCACATGCACTATGACAGGCTGCAGGGCCAGCCAGCCCCGTGTCCCTGGTCATTGCACATGCACTATGACAGGCTGCAGGACCAGCCAGCCCCATGTCCCTGGTCACTGCAGTCTGTCGGTGTACATACACTATGACAGGCAGTGTACGCTCACAAGCTGCAGCAATGGTTCTCTCTGCTCTCACAGACAAGCTGCATGACAGCAGAGAGAACCGATATTTACCTCCAGTTACTATTGTTTGCACCATGTGCTTGGACACAGCAATCACATGGTGATCACCCAGACAGAGTGGTGATGTGGTCCAGGACACGCCGATCATGGGGCTCCCATGTGCACGCTCTTTGAGCCGCATACGTGAGGACATTCAGGAACATCGACACGCATCCCACGTACATAAACGTCTGGATGGGACGTGTGCCGATATGGGTGGACGTTCCTCCCACATCAGAGGCTCATGTGGATAAAGACGGCAATACCGATCACTGTACTGAAATGAAAATAAACGAACACAGTTGTACCTTTAGCAGGAAGGTTCTCCTGTACACACTGCTTCACCTCCGCGACCTCCTTGTCACTAGTAACATCCAGCCTGATCACCTTCACCTTCCCAGAGGAGGGATAGTTTAACAATGACTGCGCCCCCTCCCCATCCGGGAACAGGCAGGTAGCAAACACTGTGAAGCCCATATCAAGTAGCCTGCGAGCGAGTAGATTCCCGAAACCTGAATCACAGCCAGTGATGAGAACAGCTCGTTCTGCCGGGTCCACACAAACACGGTTCCATCGGCGTCTTACAAAGATCAAGATACTCAGCAGAAGCAGCAAGATGGTGATCTCCATGGATGACCAAGCAGCCACACAGCTAGGATATGTGAAGGCAGCTGCTGCCCGAGGAAATGTGTATAACAAAGCGAAGCTTTACTGACTGAGGAGAGGTTGTATGACACAACGCCGAGTACATCTGAAGTATACGCCCAGCTCACTCCTCCTGTGGGAACAAGACCTAGAAACGTTACGAGTCACGTGAGTACATACAGTCATAGCAGTTACTGGAAGATCAGGGTAACGTGTGACTGTATGTGTAATAGACCAGTGTTTCTCAACCTTTTTTCAGGCAAGGCACCCTTTAAAATTATGGACAGTGTTCAGGCACCCCATTCTAAAATGTGAAAACTATTCTAATAGTTGTATATAACGCAGCAACATCCACACATGTAGACACCCAACATTAGAGGGGATTTATTCTTCCAAAGCAAATGCACTTCTGCACACTGGTACTGACTAGTATTCCAATGTTTCTCTTCTCCCTTAGTTTTTTTCCATCACTGAGCTAATGTGACACCAGCACCGACAGAGAGAGGCAGAGGATGATCAAACTAGGATGCTGTGCAGGGAGCTGTCATCCTCCTTATCAACTGATGATGTTATTGGTTGTCAGGATGCCTGCGGCTAGAAGGTCGTAATGTTACACAATGAAAACCTATGCTTTTGTGTAACTAAAATGCAGGCTTGTTCCACCCACTGGCTTGGTTTTGGGCAATATTTGGACATTTTGCCAAGGCACCCCTGAAGAAACCTTAAGGCACCCCAGGGTGCCTCTGCACCCTGGTTGAGAAAGGCTGCAATAAAGCATGCTTGCTGTACTCACTGTGGAAGCTACAGGGTTAATCCTCTGCATTGTGTAAAAAGGATGTTTGATCCTGTTTTGTTCTAATGCCCCCAATCTATCTGCTGATAGAACAGATTCTCAGGGGCAAGCTGCACATTCTCAGTTTGGTGTGTATCGCTAGAACGTTATTTTTTTGAGATTGTATGTGATCTGCATAGGACCAATCAGCACTGTCCAGACAGAGGGTCAGGGATTCTGCAGCCTCATAGGACAATCAAGGGTGAATGAAAACTCCTCCTCCTACAAGCTTGAACCAGTGCTCTGCTGGACACTGATAGAAGTCAGAAGTCTGTTCTAACTGCTGGTGAGAAATGGTATTTAGCAGTTTATATTTATTGAAATTATTGCATTTCCATGTTCTGTGTACTGTGGAAGAGCAGATATAGTGAATGCAGGGTCCTGGGTTTAGTAACAATTCAAGAGCAGCTCTGTTCTGGAGATAGATGAATAAGAAATACTTGGTAAATCAGCATACAAAATGAGCTCTTTTAATGGATTGCAGAGGTTCCTACCTGCATTTACAGAAATAGTAGCAAAAGCATTCTCGATTGTTGAATGAGCTAAATTGGACAGCAGGGGTGGTGCCAGGTGGGTGCTTGGGTGTGCTGAAGCACCCCAAAAATTTCTTTAAGCACCCCCATAGCACCCGCAAATTCAGGTGCCAGTACTTGCATATGTCACAGTGTTTTTTTTTTTTAAATTTCAGTGTACCTGCATGTTCTCTATTGATGCCAGAAGGCCGGGGGCTTTATTTTCCTGTGGAGGGATACAGCAGTTCTGGTCGAAAAATCCAATGATCTTTAGTTAGACCAGGCAGGCTGGTTTCAGAGGCGGATTGATAATAGAGCCTCTCTGCTGCCTCCTCAGCCAATGAGAGAGCACTGTACCCGCGCCCTTTCACAGCCCGCCTGATCTGACTTCTCTAAGTCCCCGGTCACATCAAAGCTGATTTTGAAGCAGTGAACACAGACACAGATGTCTATGCAAAATCGCAACAAAAGTAGTGCATGCACTACTTTAGAAATCGTTGTGGCTCCGGCCAAGTCAGAACCAAACCGATATGAACGCTCTAATAGCAGACAATAGAGTGCGACTTGGCATGTGATTTGCAAGTCGCAGGGCATACAAATCGCATCCGATGTGACCAGGGTGTTATCTAAGCAACAACAGGAAGACGTGCCAGCAGCTCTATGGGGGATTGACTACAAGGAGCAAATTCAGCCTGCAGTGGGCTGATTTCCTACACTTGGTCTAAAAGGAAAGAAACAGCTTCTGCCAGCATGGAGAGAGCGGGCTTGTTTCTACAATGTGGGATACAGAAGGTTAGAAGAGCAGGTCCACAGAAGGAGATCCTTTATCCCTCCCTCCATCCACCTATCCCTCCATCATTCCATCCATCCATCCATCCATCCATCCCTCCCTCCCTCCCTCCCTCCCTTCATCCATCCCTCCCTCCCTTCATCCTTCCATCACTGCATCCATCCCTCCCTTGCTCCATCCATCCCTCCCTTGCTCCATCTACCCCTCTCTCCCTTCATCCTTCCATCACTGCATCCATCCCTTCCTTGCTCCATCCATCCCTCCCTTGGTCCATCTACCCCTCTCTCCTTACCCCTCCCTCCTTTCTTCCTTCCATCCATCCATTGGAGCACCCCAACACTGGATTTGGGTCCAATGCACTGGCCAGAGGGAGAGGGTTTGCCAGAAACATTTATCGCATTGCCCCCTAGTCAAACCAACTTAGTATAGGGATTAAGAGTAAAGTCATTGGTCCACTTGTCATTTGCTGAGTCACATATTAATTTTTAACTGATTCCATGTACTTGTTAAAGTGTTCATTACTGCTTTCCCATCCTTTTGTCATTGTTTTACTGTGTGCTCAAATCTTTTTTTTTTTTTCACTTAAACCTCGTTGTGTCAGATAGTGTGGCATTGCCGGAAGGTCACTGACATCCGGAGTCAGGGGACCCAAACATCAGCAGTTCCTTTGGGAGTGAGTGCTACAGCTATCTCTGCCCTCCTTGAGCCCGGGTTCATACTAATGCAGAGCGGGACACCTCATGTAAATGGCACAGGAATCACTGCCTCCCTGTGCGAATTACATGCAATGTCTGTGTGGTTCAAATCACATTGCATCTGAACCAAAAAGATGCAGGACCCTTTTTTATATCTGCACCTGAATCACATCGCATGGGTTTTCTCACTCATGTGATTGCAATGCGGTGCTGGAAACTCACAGATTTCGCAGCATTTCCTGCAACACATTAGTGTGAACCCAGGCTGAAAAGATTCCGCATCACTTTCTGTCCTGGTGACACAACCAGTGCCCGTTTAAAGCTCATGCCCAAGCCTCTGCACACTGATTCATGACTGGTTCACTGTTCACTTCTCCCTGAGCTTGACTAAAATAACCACACTGACAGCAAAGATACTTTTAACTGCGTTGATACTTTATTATTTAAGTATCGGCCACAGCTTGAAATCTATGAATAATGAACAATCAACCAATAAAACATATCTAACATCAAATCCCTTTTTAGCAGTGCTGAGTGGGGTATCTCCACTTTTTTTCCTTAGCAGGAGCCAATTCAGCCACCAGCTGCAGGTTAGGCTCAGGGGCTTACTTGGGCCTCCTGTTATCAATTCCACCACCTCTACCAGCCACCTGCCACCTCCGCCCGCAAAAGGGATAAACGCCACCATCAGGAGAATGATGACTCCCTCATCGACTCCCTGACTGCCACCAGAAAAGAGCCCATTCAATCCAATCCTGCAGTAACAGGTTGAACATGTCAAGACCCACATCAGTAAGATGGACACCATCCGATCGAAAACAACAATGCCTGCCTTCCAGCTCCACATGACGAGCCACCAAACCATTCCCGGAAGCAGTAAACGTAGAGATAGCCCTGTTAACCTTAAAACGCGCCTTGTCAAGGGCCCTGACATCCCTGGCCTGGCGCCAAAAAACGTGCGGGATAATCTCCAACCATACCAGAAGAACATTAGGATGGTCATCCAAAAAGGCCGCCAAATCATGTTGCATAGCCAAAATAAGGGCATGGAAGGGGACAACCCTTAGGTCATTCCCCCCCCCCGACATGCAAAAGCAAAATGTCCGGAGGTCCTTCCAGAGCCACACAATTTCGAAGCAAGGGGGGAACCTCAGCCCAAAGCAATCCTCGAATCCCCAACCACACCAATTTTAATTGGACCAACTAGAAACCCAGTTGAAGACCGCTGCGGTGAAGCTCCACTCTACGAGCCACCCAGAAAATAAAGGAATGACCAACAATCCAGGCCACAAGCCGCCACTGACCTAAAAGAATTAAGACAAACAAAGAAAAAGAAACCAACATAGCAGCAGAAGGTATAAAAACTACAACACGCAAGACAGAAGTCAAAAACCCAACACATCAGAAATCTACTGAGCTGTCCCACGCCTAGGTCAGAGTTCCAATCTGTGAGCGACCGGACTCCCACCTGCCAATCCTCTGAACCGTCTCCCTGGACATACCCAACCTGGCGGCCTCCGTGGCCGTACCATACAGAACGAGTGCGTCCCATAATCGGACGTTGACAGCCCGAGTGCAGATAGGCAATGATGTAGGAGACGTGTGAATTGGAAGCGAGAGAGGAATGCATCATCCTCATACAGAAGGAGGGCCCCCCCATCCCGAGGTCGAATTGCCATAAATGCCATCAAACAAACAACAGGACATGTCACACAACCAACCAGTGCAAATAAAGGAATAGCCACACCCCGATGCAGCTGATCAGTCTTCGAAGAACGCAGGACAATCTCAATACTATCGTCCTTCCGTTGGACATCTTCCACTAGGAGCCCCCCTTGCTGTTCTTTTGTTAGGGCTAACCAATTCACTAATGCGGAAGGCACCAAAGAATGCCTGGGAAAAGGCCAACGCAAAGATCAGCACTTCATAAGGGGAATAACATAACTGAGGTAGAACCGTTATCATATTACGCAACATGTCCCAGGAAACAGGTCGTTGGCGATCCTCACACCTCCGCAGCCTCCCACACCATTTTAATGCCTGGTGAACCACGAACAACTTAGTGTAGTTAGGCCATCCCAACAATTTAAACAGAAAAGTCAGTGCCGACAGCTTCTTGTCAATAGCTGCATGCGATTCACACCGTTGCAATAGTCCACCAACAAACCAAAGGAAAAGATTCTGCTGACTGTAACCATGGTGCAACTCACCAGCCAAGCGCTCCAATTGAAACCACCGTGACTACACTGTGACATACGCTGACCATGTAGATGGAGCTAAGGAACCCTGAATAAATGGCCACATACTTGTTAAACGAGGGTCCATAGCCACTATGGACCCGGACTGACAGGGTCGCCCTCCTGCTGCACCTCTGGCACCAACATCCTGAACCAATTCCACTGGAAGCGCGAGAGAGAGTCGGCGATGTCATTAAGCAAATGTGAATAGCCCTAAAGAGCAAGTTATAGCGCAAACATAAAAGTACAAACTGTCTCAGAAGTGTGACAACAGGAGGAGAAGATGCAGACAAAGTATTAACCGAGGAAACCACCCCCATATTGTCAGAGTGAAAGAGCACAGACTTATTGCGAATCCAAGGACACCAAAGTGCGACTGCCACCAACAACGGAAAGAGTTCTTCATAAACCCGGCATCAACCAACACTGGGGCAAGGCAGCAGCAGACCACCTACCCGCAAAAACGGTTCCAAAACCAAAGGAACCAGCTGCGTCGGTGTACAAATCAAAATCTGTATTGGATCTGGACGCTTACAACCAGTAGGAAGCACTGTCAAAAGAGCCCAGAAACTCCCACCAGATCCATAAATCTTCCTTATGAAGAGACGTCAAGCGGATGAAATGATTTCACTCACGAACACCAGAAGTGGGCAAAGACAAGCGCCGGGAGAAAATCCAGCCGTCTGGCAACACTCTGAACGCAAACTTGTGTTTTCCGAGCAGCGATTGCAACTGCCTAAGGGTGATCTTCTTTCCCTGCAAAGCCAAGTCCATGCTAGAAATCAGGTCAGCGATTTTGTCAGCAGGCAGTCTACAGACCCCCCGTACCTAGTCAATTTCAATGCCCATAAATTTGATGACTGTAGAAGGACCCTCTGTCTTTTCGGGGGCAATAGGCACACCAAATCACCCAAAAATGCACGTAAGACAGCGGAGCATCATCTCGCACACCCGGGAACCACTGGGGCTGACACAGAGAAAGCCATCAAGGTAATGAACCACATAGTCAAGTCCCTTGTGAGTTCTGACAACCCATTCTAGGAATGAGCTGAAAAGCTCAAAATAGGCACAAGAAATGGAGCAGCCCATGGGAAGCCACAGGTCTACATAATAAGCCTCGTCAAAGCGGCACCCAAGAAGAAACAAACTATCCAGATGAACCGGTAATAGGCGGAAGGCAGCTTCAATATCAGTCTTTGCCATAAGGGTGCCAGGCCCGAACGATTAATTAAAGACAGGGTGGCATTGAATGATGTATTGGAGAGAGAAGAAAGATCCTTACTAATGCCATCATTTACGGACTTCCCTTTTGGAAATGATAAGTGATGGATCATACAAAAAGTATCTACTTCTTTCTTGGGGACCACCCCCAAAGGGGATACCACTAGATTAAGAATAGGCCGCTCCGAAAAAAGGGCCCGACATGTGGCCCGAGGCGAACTCTTTTTCCATAAAACCTTCGGGTGTTGGCAAGCAGACTTCAAATTGCGAGAGGACGGCAATGTAGGAGGGAGGTCGCAAGGTATAACAACGCCACCTGTTTGTCTGGGTATCTATTGAGCCAGGGTCGAATCACCTCTATGTTCACTGGCGAACTCCCCTTTCCCAGAACCATCCCTCGGTTTTCGGAGAAAACCCTTGCCTTTTTTGAAACAATGACTAACGGGGTGGTTTCCCCCACAGCCTGAACACTCATGCTGGAAACGGCAGGCGGAGCCCCACTTGCAGTGGGAATCATTAAAAGACCAACATATGTCCTTTTTCGATGTGGGATGTGGGAGGATTTGGAACGATGTGGATTGATGTAGGACGATGTGGAATGATGTGGGACGATGTGGAATGATGTGGGACGATGTGGAATGATGTGGGACGATGTGGTACGATGTGGAACGATGAGGGATGATGTGGAATGATGAGGGATGATGTGGGACGATGTGGGAAGATGTGGAACGATGTGGGAGGATGTGGAACGATGTGGAATGATGTGGGAGGATGTGGAATGATGTGGGATGATGTGCAACGCTGTGGAACAATGTGGGACGATGAGAGACGATGTGGAACGATGTGGTACAATGTGGGACGATGAGGGACGATGTGGAATGATGTTGGACGAAGTAGGACAATGTGGGAAAATGAGGGACGATGTGGAATGATGTGGGAGGATGTGGGAGGATGTGGGACGATGAGGGACGATGTGGGACGATGAGGGATGATGTGGAACGATGTGGGAGGATGTGGGATGACGTGGGAGGATGTGGGATGATGTCAGGAATGGACTCGCCAATAGTGGTGGGACTCACCTGCCTTGTGGGTTGTAGTACCAGGGCTGGCCAGCGGGTGCTCTCAGCAACCAGAGGCTCACTCCTACAATGAGCCATCACCTGTAACTAATTACACAGGTGTATTTAAGGAATGGCCAGGCCTGTGTTCAGGGCCTTGGTGTTTGTTTCCCATGAGCCCCTGTACCTGCATCCTGTCTGCTTCCTGTCTGATCCTGCTTAATCCTGATTCTGCATGAACTCTGCCTGTCCTGACATCGGCTATTCCTGAATACGCTTCCGCCTGCTCCTTGTACCTCGCTGCCCACACGATTCCGACCCGGCCTGCCTGACTACGCTCACTTCACCCGACGATCCATCCATCCCGCACGGATCACTTCAGTAAGTCTGTCAGCCTCTTCCCATCAGACTCCGTTCCCACACTCCCCTGCCAGTACTCTCTACCACAGCCGGATGCACTCAGGGGTCGCGACCTGGTCCCAGTCTGCACCAAGTCCATCCCCATCAGGGGCCCTGGCGAACAGCAGGCTGGGACTTAGACCCCGTGCCCTGAGGAAATCCGTGCTGTGGGCTCGGCCTGCCTGACCACTCCACCTCACCAGCCCTGTCTGCCCTTGTCTGTGTACATTCTGTTATCAGTTGGTTTTGTTATATTGTGCGTTTGTATTTGTGTTGTACCTTTAATAAATTATATTGTTTACTATACCTGAAGCCTGCGTTTCCCTGTGTCAGTCCACACATTTCTGGTCATACCCGGATCCCTAACAGAACACCAAGGCCAATCTTGACCAGAAGTGGCTGCACAGGGAAGCCATCTTGGCTTATTGTTGCTGGGAAGGATGAATCTGGATGAGGTGGTGTATTTTTCTCTGCTAGTCTTTGATGACAGAGATTATGCTTATCAGACTCTGAAGGAGTATACCCGGGATCAACTACTAGAGTGTATAAGGATCGCTCATTGCCTAGTAGATCAGGGCACAGAGTTCTGAGGTGCAACCATTGATTCAGGCTTGTGCAGAGTTGGTTTCATCTGATACCCCCGAAAGCAGGGATGAATTTTTGCCACCATTTAGTGCCGACCAGGTAGAGTCCCTGGTATGGTTATTGGAGGATGATGTAGATTACTTTCTGGAGCGTTATTCTGCATGTTCACAACAGGTACTAAGAGACTGTATAAACGCAGTGCAGTCTTTGACCAGACAGGCTTTGTGTAAGCTGAGCTTTGTTCAACCCATACTGCAGACATGGTCAGACTTGTTGCACCCAGCCTCAGTCAGCTTGCAACGTCATATCTCTGCTCAAGGCACTCTTCCTGCATCCCCGACAGCACCCCCAGTGACTGCCCAGTATACTCTGCTAACTACCACATATCAGTCCCCTGCTCCCACTCGCTGCACCTATCCTTTCTTTAACCCTGTAAAGAAGTCCTCTGTAGCAACTGCTCCCTCCTTTGTTCCATCCCCCAGCTCTTCTCTGCCTACAGCTGCTCTATCCACTTACAAACCTGCGCTTACTTCCTGTGCTCCAGTAACTAAAACCAGGAAAAAGCGAAAATTCTTTCCAACCAGTACCATCCTGCCAGTATCCAAACCGGTCAGCCTGCCGTCTGAGAACCCGCCTTCCGTGGTTCAGCCTGGTGCCCCGGCACCCGTAATTCGGCTTGATACTCTGATGCCAGATGACTCGGCGCCTGCTGCTCCGTCTGGTGGCCCGGTGCCCGCTGCTCCGCCTGTTGACCCGGTGCCCGCTGTCTTGCCAGATGACTCGGCGCCCGCAGTCTTGCCAGATGACTCGGCGCCCACAGTCTTGCCAGATGACTCGGCGCCCGCAGTCTTGCCAGATGACTCGGCGCCCGCAGTCTTGCCAGATGACTCGGCGCCCGCAGTCTTGCCAGATGACTCGGTGCCCGCAGTCTTGCCAGATGACTCGGTGCCCGCTGCTCCGCCTGGTGGCCCGGTGCCTGCTGCTCGCCTGGTGGCCCGCTGCCTGCTGCCCTGCCTGTTGGCCCGGTGCCCGCTGCTCCGCCTGGTGGCCCGATGTTCAGCCTGACGTGCCCCTGTCCGGTGCCCAGCCTGACTTGTCCCTGTCCGGTGCCCAGCCTGGTGTGCCAGTCCTTGATATCCCGCCAGTTACCGGACCCTGGCGGTGGAACATTTTGCCCATTTAGGACTGTTTGGAGCGTCCTGAGGCCGCTCCTTGAGGGGGGGGTACTGTCAGGAATGGACTCGCCAATAGTGGTGGGACTCACCTGCCTTGTGGGTTGTAGTACCAGGGCTGGCCAGCGGGTGCTCTCAGCACCCAGAGGCTCACTCCTACAATGAGCCATCACCTGTAACTAATTACACAGGTGTATTTAAGGAATGGCCAGGCCTGTGTTCAGGGCCTTGGTGTTTGTTTCCCATGAGCCCCTGTACCTGCATCCTGTCTGCTTCCTGTCTGATCCTGCTTAATCCTGATTCTGCATGAACTCTGCCTGTCGGCTATTCCTGAATACGCTTCCGCCTGCTCCTTGTACCTCGCTGCCCACACGATTCCGACCCGGCCTGCCTGACTACGCTCACTTCACCCGACGATCCATCCATCCCACACGGATCACTTCAGTAAGTCTGCCTGCCTCTTCCCATCAGACTCCGTTCCCACACTCCCCTGCCAGTACTCTCTACCACAGCCGGACGCACTCAGGGGTTGCGACCTGGTCCCAGTCTGCACCAAGTCCATCCCCACCATCAGGGGCCCTGGCGAACAGCAGGCTGGGACTTAGACCCTGCGCCCTGAGGAAATCCGTGCTGTGGGCTCGGCCTGCCTGACCACTCCACCTCACCAGCCCTGACTGCCCTTGTCTGTGTACATTCTGTTATCAGTTGGTTTTGTTATATTGTGCGTTTGTATTTGTGTTGTACCTTTAATAAATTATATTGTTTACTATACCTGAAGCTTGCGTTTCCCTTTGTCAGTCCACACATTTCTGGTCATACCCAGATCCCTAACAGATGAAGTGGGACGATGTGGGAGGATGTGGAACGATGTGGGACGACTCACCTGCGGACTTGCAGGAGTGAAGCTGGCTCACCCCATAGCCTGTGTCATCAGGGGGAGGAGAAGTTTGAATACCTGATCAGATTGCTGACAGGGTGGGAGCTCCTACTGTTCAAACACTGCACAGCCCGAAGGGGGGATGGACTGAGGCGGGAAGTGGGGCGGCGGACCCAGTGTGGTCGGTCCTCAGGAGCCGTTTGAGGAAGTCCAGCCACCAGACCCCGCAGCCAGTCCTCTCCATGCTGCTCAGCTGCCAGGCAGACATGAGTGAGGAGCTGCTCCATGCAAAGGTAGGAGAAAATCAGTCAGTTAGGTACTACACGGTTGTTGATAAATCTAAAGGGCTTTCTAAAGTACCGCAGGTGGTCAGGCTTACAACTTACATTTCTAGAAAGCACTGGACCAATAGAAGTGAGGCTTGGTTCAGACAGATATACAGGGTGTCCCTTAAGTCTGGACATATATGAAATATCACTGTTTGTTTTTTCTCAATATGCATTTTGCCTATGTGTCCAGACTTTAGGGACACCCTGTACAATGGAGTGCATCTTCCTTCAAAAGAGCTGATACCTAATGAAGATATAGCGTAGGTGGACCTTGTTCTGGTCTAAGGCTGCTAGCAAAAGGAGGCAGTTGAGCAGCATTTTTACCGGCCCCCAACTGGCCACCAAAACAGTTCTTAGAGCTGTACACAGACCACAGCCATGGCAAAAATAAACCGCTTCCCAGCCGCCCTATAGCAGAAACTACTGCTGCAGGGCTGCGCAAAATCAAGTATATATGCATGATCCGGTTTTGGCACTTACAGCTGTCTATCACTGGGTCCTGGCTGAGGAACACTGACAGGGGAGAGGTCTGTACGTAAACAATACAGATCTCCCCTGTCAGTACTAGCATGCTGCTTTGTATTGCTCTGCATAGCAGAGCAATACAAAGTAGCATGCTTGTATAGTAAAACACATACAGGCCGCATAGTAAAACGGCACACAGTTAACCCTTTGATTGCCCCAGATGTTAACCCCTTCCTGCCCAGTGTCATTAGAAGTGGTGTATTTTGGTTTTGTGCTGCCCTAGGCAAGACTAAAATCGGGCACCCCCCCACATCTAAATTTGCCCCACCCTTTTATCTGAAAACTCCACCCCTTCCTCTTTAGGTTCCACCTCTTCCTATTAGAGCTGTGTCCCACTCTAATCAGCTAATTAAGCCATAACACCTGCAAAGGGTTCCTGAGCCTTTAAATGGTCTCTCAGTCTGGTTCAGTAGGAATCACAATCATGGGAAAGACTGCTGACCTGACAGTTGTGCAGAAAACCATCATTGACACCCTCCATAAGGAGGGAAAGCCTCAAAAGGTAATTGCAAAAGAAGTTGTATGCTCCCAAAGTGCTGTATCAAAGCACATTAATAGAAAGTTATGTGGAAGGGAAAACTGTGGAAGAAAAAGGTGCACAAGCAGCAGGGATGACCGCAGCCTGGAGAAGATTGTCAGGAAAAACAGATCTGGTCTGTTGCTCAGTGGTCCAAAGTCCTTTTTTCTGATGGGAGCAACTTTTGCATCTCATTTGGAAACCAAGGACCCAGAGTATGGAGGAAGAATGGAGAGGCACACACTGCAAGATGCTTGAAGTCCAGTCTGAAGTTTCCACAGTCTGTGTTGATTTGGGGAGCCATGTCATCTGCTGGTGTTGGTCCACTGTGCTTCATTAAGTCCAGGGTCAACGCAGCCGTTTACCAGGAGATTTTGGAGCACTTCATGCTTCCTTCCGCAGACAAGCTTTATGGGGACGCTGACTTCATTTTCCAGCAGGACTTGGCACCTGCCCACACTGCCAAAAGCACCTAAACCTGTTTCAGTGACCGTGGGATTACTGTGCTTGATTGGCCAGCAAACTCGCCTGACCTGAACCCCATAGAGAATCTATGGTGCATTGCCAAGAGAAAGATGAGAGACATGAGACCAAACAATGCAGAAGAGCTGAAGGCCGCTATTGAAGTATCCTGGTCTTCCATAACACCTCAGCACTGCCACAAGCTGATAGCTTCCATGCCACGCCGCATTGAGGCAGTAATTGCTGCAAAAGGGGCCCAAACCAAGTACTGAGTACATATGCATGCTTATACTTTTCAGAGGTCCGATATTGTTCTATGTACAATCCTTGTTCTATTGATTGCATGTAATATTCTCATTTTCTGAGATTGTGGATTTGGGGTTTTCAATGATCTGTAAGCCATATTCATCACAATTATGACAAATCACAGCTTGAACTATCTTGCTTTGCATGTAATGAGTCTATCTCATATATTAGTTTCACCTTTTAAATTGCATTACTGAAATAAATGAACTTTTTCAAGATATTAAAATTTTTCGTGTGTGTGTTCCAAAAACGTCAAATTATTTACATACACTATATTGCCAAAAGTATTGACACCCCTCCAAATTATTGGACTCATTGGTGTATAAAATGAAGCACCTAGGCATGCAGACTGCTTCTACAAACATTTGCAGCCGTTTTGCCAGGGTAGCACAGTGCCTAAATGGTTGCATTGGATCCCTCCCTCTATCCATCCATCCCTAGCTCCATCACTCCATCCATCCCTTCCTGGCTCCTTCCATCCCTCTATCGATTCATCCCTCCCTTGCTCCATCCAGCCCTCCATCCATCCCTCCTTTCTTCCCTCCCTCCATCCATCCCTCCCTCGATCCATCACTCCATCCCTCAATCCTTCCATTCATCCCTCGCTCCATCTAGCCCTCCCTCTTTCCATTCATCCGCCCATTGCTCTCTCCCTCCATCCATCTATCCCTCCCTCTCTCTCTCAATCCCTCCCACTATCCATCCATCGCTCCCTCCATCCATCCCTCCCTCATTCCTCTCTCCATCCATCTCTCCTTGTATACATGCATCCATCCCTCACTCCATCCATCCCTCCCTCATTCCTCTCTCCATCCATCTCTCCTTGTATACATGCATCCATCCCTCACTCCATCCATCCCTTACTCCATCCATCCCTCACTCTATCCATCATCTCTCCCTCCATCCCCAATTGTTGTAAGCTGCTGTAATCCTCTATGCAGCAGTTCAATCACAAACATGAGTACAGCAGCATACAACCATACATGTCAATGACGGGCTGTACACTGCACCTAAGCTGCCCGGACAGAGGAAATGTAACTGCAATTACACAAAATGGGCTCAGCCACCTATGTGCAAGAGCCTTGAATCTCAATAAAAGTTATGTGAGCTTTCCCTCTGTACTATCTCTCCTTTCTCCTCTTAGTGTAAATTATACCCCATATTCAGTTTGGTGGTCTGTACCACCACCAAATGCAATCTATTCAAGAGAATCAGCGCACCCCTGGGGGGTCATTTGTATGAAGGTGGGAGTGTGGTTGAATCTTGCACCTATTCTTTGAGATACAAATCCCTCACCACTCACCACCAGTATATAGGGGCACACTGACCACTAGTATGCAGGGCAGAGGACACATCAAATCAAATAAAACTACTACCGTGCAACCGAAAAAAAAATCTCAAATACAATAACCACAGAATCATTTTAGCTGGTTGCTGCTAGCTTTGATATGTTTTCCCACATCACAACAGGAATAAATAAAAAGCAAAAAAATGCAGCGCATCGGCAGATTATACTCAAAACCTTATGACCCTTTCATAGACGGATCAGGTGATCTAATAAGTAGGAAAGGGTACTTTACTGATGATATAGTCTAAACTTTCCATCCCTATGGGAACTAGTTCAATAAACATTATTTCTGTAAAGACTGAGATCTATCATAATTCCTCTTACCAGATCTAATACGAGGATAAGAGCCTCTCTGTATTGTTTTATTCTGTGCTTACTCACACTATTAATGGCTATGACCTTGCTGTAATGTATATTTTGTAAGTTCTGCCATGGGAAGCTTTCACTTATATTATGTTCTTCTTAAATGTTGCTTTTTCAGTTTTCTAAAACTTGAATAAACTTCTTGAATATAAAAAAGCCAAAAAAAATAATGCAGCGCAACCCTATTCTTCCTCTATAAAATTGTACAAACAGACATATATATCTGCAATGGAAAAATCTATAAATGAATATCCAGTACATATCAACCAATGTTTTGCATAATAGTAGTGATGAAGTCATCCTCCCTGCCAAAATATTTTGAGAAATGTCAGAGCTGCAATGTGCAAACGATGGTGGAACCCCCTCCATACAATATTATTAGAAGAGGTGAAAATCAACCAGTGTATTAGAACACGGTATCACCCTCTCTGCAAGTGTTAAGAAATATTGTAGAGCTGCAATGTGCAAATAGTGGTGACCCTCCTACATATAATACATATATAATTGATGCTTAGATTTTACATTTATTATTATTATATAGGGGGGTTCACCACTATTTGCGCATTGCAGCTCTGCAATATTTCTTAACATTTGCAGGGAGGGTGATACCATCACTACTATGTTCTACTACACTGGTTGATTTTCACCTCTGCTATTACAGTTGTGACCAAAATTATTCAACCCCCAATGCTGTAAAGGGGTTTAGGGACTATAGTGTACATTTGGAATTGTATTCAGAATCAAATCCTACAAGGACGTTGTAACTACCCAAATGCAACTAAAATGACATCAATTGTTTATGTAATACAGTAGTAAATGGTTCTTATGTGGTTTCTTCATTGCCACAATTATTCAACCCCTTAAAGACTACCACTCTGAAGAACAGAGGTTCATACAGGTGCTTTCCATCAGGTATTGAAAACACCTGTGGATGTCACCGAGCAGCAATCAAGCATAATAAGCACCAATTAGGCAGCTTTAAAATGACTGTGATACTCAGCTCCTTCTAGACATTTACTGGTGTGGTTACAAACATGGTGAAGGCAAGAGAATGGTCCAGGAAGACAAGAGAAGAGGTGATTTCTCTTCACAGGAAGGGCAATGGCTATAAGAAGATTGCAAAGATGTTAAACATACCAAGAGACACCTTAGGAAGCATCATTCGCAAATTCAAGGCAAAGGGCACTGTTGAAACGCTACCTGGTCGTGGCAGAAAGAAGATGCTGACTTCGACTGCTGTGCGCTACCTGAAGCGTAGAGTGGAGAGAAGTCCCCGTGTGACTGCTGAGGAACTGAGAAAAGATTTGTCAGATGTGGGTACAGAAGTTTCAGCCCAGACAATAAGACGCACACTGCGTAATGAAGGCCTCCGTGCCAGAACTCCCAGGCGTACCCCCTTGCTGTCTCCAAAGAATAAGAAGAGTCGACTGCAGTATGCCAAAAGCCATGTGGACAAACCACAAAAGTTGTGGGATAGTGTTCTGTGGACTGATGAAACAAAATTAGAACTGTTTGGGCCCATGGATCAACGCTATGTTTGGAGGAGGAAGAACAAGGCCTATGATGAAAAGAACACCTTGCCTACTGTGAAGCATGGTGGAGGGTCAATCATGCTTTGGGGCTGTTTTGCTTCTGCAGGTACAGGGAAGCTTCAGCGTGTGCAAGGTACCATGAATTCTCTTCAGTACCAGGAGATATTGGATGGAAACGTGATGCAGTCCGTCACACACCTGAGGCTTGGGAGACGTTGGACCTTTCAACAGGACAATGATCCCAAGCATACCTCCAAGTCCACTAGAGCATGGTTGCAGAGGAAAGGCTGGAACATTTTGGAGTGGCCATCGCAGTCACCAGACTTAAATCCGATTGAGAACCTCTGGTGGGACTTAAAGAAAGCAGTTGCAGTGCGCAAGCCTAAGAATGTGACTGAACTGGAGGCCTTTGCCCATGAAGAATGGGCGAAGATACCCGTAGATCGCTGCAAGACACTTGTGTCAAGCTATGCTTCACGTTTAAAAGCTGTTATAACTGTAAAAGGATGCTGTACTAAGTACTAAGATTGAATGTCACTTGGGGGTTGAATAAAACTGATAATGCTGTGAGCACAGAAAAGACATTTGTGGTTATTTCATTATAACTGTTATGTTATATTTGTCTGACCTACAAGTGCCTCTTTAATGTAAATGTAAGCAAGATGACTGAATGATCAAAAGCAATGTCAAACTGGCCAAAACACTCAATTTCAGTGGGGGTTGAATAATTTTGGTCACAACTGTATTATATGTAGGGGGTTTCACTATTGAACGTATCTCTTAGTTGAGCAGTACGGAAGTCCTGACTGAAAGCATATAGCAGACTTCTCTTTAAAGTGTAACAACAAGTAGTTAAGGAGTGAGCAAAGTTCCGTTAGCAGTAGTAGTAGTTGCAGGGCTGAGCTCCTCAGGTACAGGCCTGTTACGGTAGACTGTTTTGAATTACTAGAGCCCCGGGTCAGCGGTCTGGGTCTGTGGAGGGGCTGCATGGTTTTTAGGGTGCATAAAATACAATGACTACAAAACAGCTTGCAAACGGTTTTACACTATGGAGGATGTCCTTTTTCTCTTGTTCCATGGGCTTATGAGAGAATATTGTTGGTTTTGAGGGTGCCTACCTGCCTACCTATCTACGCATCCAGAGGATGTAACATTATTATTATACAGTGTTTATATAGCGCCAAAAGGTTTGCTCAGCGCTGTACATTAAAGTGGGGGGACAGTACATGAGACAATACAGTAACAATACAATACACGAGGGGTACGAGGGCCCTGCTCCTTGGATCTTACAATCTAGGAGGGAGGGGGTAGAGGTACAGGAGGAAGTGGCTGTAGGGGATGGAGTGGTAGGAGGAGTGGAGGAGAAGGGCTGTTAGGTGAGGGTGGGGTAGGCTTCCCTGAAGAGATGGGTTTTCAGGGTGCGCCTGAAGGTGAGGAGGGTAGGTGACAGTCTGATGGATTGGGGTAGGGAGTTCCAGAGGATGGGGGAAGTCCTGGAGACGTCCTGCAGTCGGGCGTGGGAGGAGGAGACCAGGGAGCTAGAGAGTAGGAGGTCCTGTGAGGAGCGAAGGGCACGGGTAGAGTGGTATTTGGGTATCAGGTCAGTGAGGTAGTTTGGGGCAGTGTTATGAATGGCTTTGTATGTCAGAGTTAGTAATTTGAATTTAATGTGTTGGGCAATCGGGAGCCAGTGAAGGGATTGGCAGAGGGGGGTGGCAGAAGTGGAGCGGTTGGTGAGGTGGATGAGTCTAGCCGCTGAGTTCAGGATAGACTGGAGCGGGGATAGCGTGTGTTGGGGTAGGCCGGTGAGAAGGGAGTTGCAGTAGTCTAGGCAGTGGTGCTGCAAGATATCAGTGTGGCTATAGTTCCCAGGAGACCGGGAGTAAAGAGTACACATACAGGGAGGATCCAGAGGTGATCTGAAGGGCTCTGTGGCCCTTTGGGGTCGCTGAGCGGAGGTGAGAGGCCATTGCAGCTAATTAAGGATCACTTATCGGTGTGCTGTGCATCCACACTGTATATGTTGCATGACCAGAAGCAGTGAAGCACCTTGATTGTGGTTTTTCACATATTGGATTTTGTTGCAGTTTTTCACTTTTATTATTATAGCATTATATTTTATATGTTTGCAATTTGTGTGGTTTTACATTTTCTTGCACTGAGTGTTTTTATCCCTCAATTAGGGATTCACACAATATATATATATGTGCTACACTTAATATTTAGATTTGTATCCCATTTATTGGGAATCACGGGTAAAGGATTTGTGGTTGTATCCCTGTTAGGGATCGGGCTCACATTTATTTTTAATCATTTCTATCTAGTCATCACTATTTATAGGTCACTAGTTTTGGTCCAATCATAGGACCTCGTGTGTGTTTATTCACATATTTTAGTCACCATTTTACGGTATATATGTTTTTGTAATTTATTGATGTAGCGCTACACCATTTATTTTATATTGTGAGTCCAGGAGTAATAGAACTGAGCAAAGTCCTTTTGCAGTAGCACATGTTGGACAAGCTCTTCAGAACACTAGCCCAGTGTTCTCTTTTCTCAGACCTACACTGACTATCAAGCACCAGAGGGTAACAAAGCACACAGAGTCCCCAAGATCTCTCAGTGTCTGTACTCAAAAGTCCAAGGACAGAATGGTTGACTCCTTCCAAGCGACTCTCTCCAGTGATACCAGACAGATCTTTGGCACACAGTTCCCCTCAGTCAGCTTACTGTAGAACCAGGGTCGCTCATTCTAACTTCAGTCCCTCAGATCGACCCACCTGAGGCCATATGTCAGCAAGTGCCAGGAGAGGCAGCCTGCCTCCAGCCTTGCTTGGTGCAATCCACTCCCGGGAAAGACGCTGAACCCATGTGCTCCCAGAACATAAATACCACTCCCAGCATGCAATGGGGCCACGTTGCCCTGCAATTGGCCAGGGCTGTATCCATATTCACACTGTTCGTTTGCCCAGCCCCTAACCATGTTCTGGAAGGCTCTTATAGCTTCCTGAAGGAGGGCAGAACTCAGACAAACTCAAACAACAGAGCATCGTGAGCAGACCTGACTAATCAATCACAGCACTATGTTAAGCAGAATACCACACTGAATTTACCCGACAGCCTCTCTGGTAAACAGAGAAACACAGCTATACTATTCTAACTATACACATCTCAGCACCTGACTAGGAGGGTGCTATGTATGCATTGTGAGAGACATATACACAAGCATGTTGTAACTTCAGTTTACGTGATTGTATTGCAGTTTTACAGAACTATTCACATAAATAAATTCAGTTTTGGAATGAACACACAGTGCAGCTTCTGTCAGTTTTGTTAGTTAGCTGTCAGCTAACTGTTAGTAGGACAGCATAGTGGGGGTTAGGTATGCATACTGGGGCAGCAGTGGTGAGGGCACTGGTTGTAGGCTTGGTGTTGTGTGGTGCCTCCACAAAAAGCTGTCAGCTGTAACTTCAAATACAGTCCTACAGTGGTGAGGTTAGGTTTTGTTATGTAAGGTTGAACTGGAGGGTTTGGTTGTTGGTGTGAGCTGACAGGCCAGAGCTCACAGTACCCATGTAAGCCCCAGCAGAACACGGGAAGTAGGGAGGTGGTGTGAGATGATGGGGCCAGAAGGTCATGATGTCCACTGCAACACAGATTCACAGGGACCACTTTGGATGTGCTGATTGTACAGATCTACCATCAACAATGTAATGCAAGAGCCTGTCTGATTTGATACCAATTGAATGGATTGTTTCGGTTTGTACTCCTATTACATAGTTATGGTAAATCAGTAGGTGGTTGTATAGGTATGGTACAAGCGAGTTGTATAGTGTATGTATACTGATGTATTTATCAGTGGTTCATATAGTGAACTGGGTGTAGAACTATTCACCCCAAGGTCATCACAGAGGACAAGAGGGCACTCTTTACATCTGGAGGAAAAGAAATTTAATCTCCAAATACGGAAAGGTTTCTTCAAAGTGAGAGCTGTGAAAATGTGGAATAGACTCCCTCAAGAGTTGGTTCTGGTCAGCTCAGTGTATTACTTTAACCACCTCCCGCCCGCCATATAGTCCAATGACCGGCGCAAGGTGGTTCTCTCGTTCTGGGAGGGCGTCATATGATGTCCTCCCATTCTCACCGCGCATGTGCAGCTCAGGGAGCGCACGGCGCAGTGATTGGTGGTGCGCTGTGTCCCTCGGACACAGCGGATCACCGATCCACGGAAAGAGTCGAAGATGTCGGCTCGGTCATATGATCAGCTGTGTCCAATTACAGCTGATCACATGTAAACACGGAAATGCCGGTTATCGGCATTTCTCTCCTCACGAGCTGTCACACTGACAGAGGAGAGGAGAGCTGGTAATCGGCATTCCGCGGAGGGGACATGTACACTGATCATCAGGGCACTGATGACACCTGTCAGGTGTCCAGCAGTGCCAGCTGTCAGTGCTGAACAGTGCCATGTGCCAGTGCCCATCAATGCCACATATCAGTGCCTACCAGTGCACATCAATGCCACATATCAGTGCCCATCTGAGCTGCCTTTCAGTGTCACCCATCAGTGCCATATATCAATGCCAATCAGTGCTGCCAGTCAGTGCCACCTATCAGTGTGCATCAGTGCCTCCTATCAGTGCCCATCAG
This sequence comes from Staurois parvus, assembly GCF_062004578.1. Lineage (NCBI taxonomy): Eukaryota > Metazoa > Chordata > Amphibia > Anura > Ranidae > Staurois > Staurois parvus. The sequence goes on along the minus strand of NW_028318158.1, from coordinate 12,441,496 downwards.
TGCCGCCTAACAGTGCCAGTCAGTACCACCTAACAGTGCCAGTCAGTGCATCCTATCAGTGCCAGTCAGTGCCGCATATCAGTGCTGCCTATCAGTGCCATATATCAGTGCTGCCTTTCAGTGCCCATCACTGCAGCCTCATTAGCGCACATCAGTGAAGGAGAAAAATCACTTATTTACAAAATTTTATACTAAAAACTAAGAAAAAACGTTTTTTTTTTCAAAATTTTCAGTGGTTTTTGGTTTGTTTAAGAAAAAATAAAAAACCCAGAGGTGATTAAATACCACCAAAATAAAGCTATATCTGTCAAAAAAATGATAAAAATTTCATATGGGTACAGTATTGCATGACTGCGCAATTGTCATTCAAAGTGTGACAGCGCTGAGACCTGGAAATTGGCCTGGGCAGGCAGGGGGTATAAGTGCCCTGTAGGCTAGCGGTTAAAAAAGGCCTGGATTGTTTCTTAGATACACAGAATATAACTGGATACTAACATTTATAGGTAAAGTTGATCCAGGGAATATCTGCTTGCCTCCTGGGGGATCAGGAGGGATATTTTTCCTCTGCAGGAGCAAATTGGATCATGTTTTGCTGTTTTTTTTTGCCTTCCTCTGGATCAACTGTGGGTATAGGATTATAACTTTTTTTTTTTTAATGGTTGAACTGGATGGACTTTTGTCTTTTTTCAGCCAGACTAACTATGTAACTATGTTACCACAAATGCCTAATAACGAAACAACGTTCTCACCTTCTTGCCGCTAATATGAATGCACCAGGTGATTGCACCATTCTGGCTTAACCCAAGAACTCTGTACTGCCTCCAGAGTGGAAGGGAATACCATACCTGGCAGGGGAAATTCGTCCATTCATGCTGGTTAACATGGATTGAGAAATCTGTTAGATTTCTCTAATGCAAACTGAAATCTATGTATGTGTGGCCAGCTTAACTCCTTGGTGCTGACAGTATGCATATATGCAGCCTTTCTGTAGGTGGGCCTTAACTCCGAGAGTCTGCATTTATGTGCACCAGAATGTAAACACAGCTGTACCGAGAGTGTGCGCTCTGCACACTCCTGGCACAGTTACCATCACAGTTACTGGTGGCTCACAAAATGCTCCTGATTGCTGCTTGTGATTGGGAACTTTCCAATCATGTGACAGCCAATCACTATGGTCACATGATCATAAACGCACCCCCCCACCTCCCGGAATATGAAACCTCTCAAAGGGTCGGGAAGCGTTGGTGCCAAGGGGTTAAGGGGGGAACTAAAATTCCAGTTTAATTCCTGTAGTCTTTACAGTAAGGATAGGGCATAGGGGAGGACAGCATGCAGGCATCTATTATTTACCTTGTTCTGGAACTATGAGTTGTCTGACTACCATACTGCTAGAGTTTCCTCATATGTTTCTGAGTAGCTGAATCGGAATAAGAATGTATGAAAAACGAGTCTACATACCTCTTCTGGGTCACTGGTGTTCTAGTATTTAAAGCGGAGTTCCACTGTAAAAAAATAAAAGTCAGCAGTTACAAAAATTGTAGCTGCTGACTTTTAACCGCGTCCTGCCCACCATATAGGAAATGGCGGGAGTAAGGTGGTTCTCTCATTCTGGGAGGATGTCATATGATGTCCTCCCACTCTAACCACGCGTGTGCACCCCCTGCGACACAGAGGATCACCGATCAGCGGAAAGAGCGTGACTTCGGCTCTGTCATGTGATCAGCTGTGTCCAATCACAGCTGATTGCATGTAAATAAGGAAATACCGGTTATCGGCATTTCTCTCCTCAAAAGCTGTCACGCTGACAGCTCCTGAGGAGAAGAGAGCCGGTACATTCCTCAGAGGGGACATCTACACTGATCATCAGTGCCCTGATAGCTGATGTAATAGCTATCACAACCCCCTGATGAAGCCACGTGACCTATGGCGTAACACGTAGGGGTAGGGCTACGACGTCACTCGGCACCAGAAGAGATTAGACGGCAGACGGCAAGTACATGCCTCAGCGGCTGACAGAGGATTTATTGTTACCTAGCGCTTTTATCTTATCTTAAATGTGAGTGCAATAGAGATTGGTATTGGAATAAAACATATTGTTTTAAGGATAAAGCACTATGTCTCCTATTTTCATTAATTGCTGAGGAACGAATGAGGAGGAGATAATCAGGAGAAAAGCAGGTGATTTCTGGCAGATCAAGGAGGGATTAATCCCTGCAGGGATATCCAGCTAATAAGGGGCTTACCGAGGTATCCACAGGAAAGATCACATATCCATGATATGCTACAGCTGTTCCAGCAGGTTCCAGGTTGTGTGAACTACAAGCGTGTGTAGCCTATTTTTTAGGCATAGAAGGAGGTGAGCACACAATTTTACTGGTTGGAGGATCACGGAAAGTCACTATTTCATGTCACTATTTATTTTAATAAGTCACCACGTCACGATTTTTGGATCACTTATTGAGTGATGGGACTATATATTTTTTAGAGCAAAGTAATAACCACATTTTTTTTGTATTTTTATTTTTTATTCATTTCAATCATGTCACTATAATTGTTTTATCTATAAAAGTATGGTTTGATTATGTTATGTGTTCATCACAAATTATAAGTATGTATTAATATATTTTTTAGGGAGTGCTACATTTATAAATGTATTATTAGGTTGCACAGTTTGAGTTATGTGTTAAATGTTGGCGATCCATAGAAACACTTTATTGAGTATATAGTTTGGCTCGCAAGTCACACACATTTTTTTCACCTGTCAGTGCACATCAATGCCACATATCAGTGCCCATCTGAGCTGCCTTTCAGTGCCACCCATCAGTGCCAGTCAGTGCCACTTATCAGTGCCGCCTATAAATGCTGCCTATCAGTGCCAGTAAGTGACACCTATCAGTGCCATATATGAGCACTGCCTTTCAGTGCTCATCAATGATGTCTGTGAATGCCCACCAGTGCCGTCTGTCAATGCCCATCAGTGCAGCCTATCGGTGCCCATCACTGCAGCCTCATTAGCGCACATCAGTGAAGGAGAAAAATTACTGATTTACAAAATTTTATAACAGAAACAAAGAAACTTTATTTTTTTCAAAATTTTCAGTTGTTTTTGGTTTGTTTAATCAAAAAATAGAAAACCCAGAGATGATTAAATACCACCAAAATAAATCTCTGTCTCAAAAAAATGATGAAAATTTCATATGGGTACATTGTCATTCAAAGTCTTACAGTGCTGAAAGCTGAAAATTGGCGTGGGCAGGAAGGGGGTGAAAGTGTCCTGTAGGCAAGTGGTTAAAGAACAGCCAATCACCTGTCCAGCAGAATTGTGTTTTTAGGCTTGATAAAGTTGTATTTCTCCTGGGCATGAAACTGTCTGGCGCGACTATTTTCTGAAACAATGACAAAATTCCTTATTGTGAGGAAACTGTAGTCTGTGCTCAATGTGAGGCAGTGCTTTATAAAACCAAAGCCACATCTTGTACATACATGCAAAATCTTACAGGCATTCCCATTGAAGTCTATAGGATCTAAAACACCCAAATATGATAACAAAAAAAAAATGCTCATGTACTTTTATGAGTTTAGGGAGTAGAACGTAGGACAACTGGTACACAAGTGTGAACAGAGACCATTAGAAAAATGGGAATCTGCATCATCAGGTATAGGGAAAAAGAGCAGAAAATGCTAAAGTGCAAATGGGGACTAGAGGGTTTTTTTTATTGTGTAAACGTTTTCATACGTCTGTAGGTAGTGTTTGATCATTGCAAGCACATAGTAGTACAGACATTTACATTGTCTACAATGGTTGGGGAATTGTTTTTGTATTTCTTTAGTGAATTGTCATCCCCATGTGCATTTTGATTTTTTTTTTATATGTTTTTTCAAATTATTTATTTAATGGTTAAGGAAATACGATGGCTCACTCTTAATTTTACATCTCACTATGAAATTCCAAAGCAGTTTTTTTGGTCCATACTGGTGCCTTAGCAGCCCATTCAGGTTAATAAGCTGCCTTAATGCAATGCCCATTAAGGTGGATCAGTTAATGCAATGCACCAAGATGTGCCATTGTGAATGGGCCCTAAGTTCAGAAATCTAAAATTAACTGCAGGATCAGAGCCCTTGATAATTGCAATCATCATCATTGAATTGATTCAAGCAGTTACAGTTTTATTGTACACAGCTTCTTAGAAGGGGAGGATGAAAGCTGACACCATGGCCAGTGGTGCAAGGAGAACGGCAGCTTTAGTTGGAATCCTCACACAGTGATAACAGGATAAAGAAAGAGGAGAAACACTAGAGAGGCTTAAGAAAGTGGGACCCACCCCCAAAACATTTCTAGGTAACCTTCATCCTCTGTCATCAGAGGAAGCATTGTTGGACAAGTTTGTATCCTGTGAGATCTGGTGTGGGGCACAGTCCTGAGTGTGGGACTGTATCTCCTCTTTCCTTAGCCTGTGTCCGTACAGCCGCAGGATCCCAATAGATAACAATGGGACTGCCGACACAGGGGTGCACACAACACCTGTGCATCCTGTGCCAGCAAAATATGGCCCTGCATGGGTTATGGATGTAACCACCCCATTTGAAAGAGGCCTAACTGTGCCTGAAGCTGTTTGGCTTTGCCCAAAGTTTTAATGATCACACATAATCCATCTCTCTGCTGTAAAATGCACAGCAGTCATGTAGTAAACTCAATAATAGTCTAGTAAAATGGTTAAGCCTAGTTGCAGGAAGAACAAGTGATGTGAATGTTTGTGTTCATAGAAAACAAAACATAATGCTAGCCTGTGTTTGAATGTGGGCACCAACTTCATGCAATGGAGCTCAAAAGCAAACCATCAAGAGCATTCATTGCCTCTAAATCTCAAAGAGAATGTCTGTACTGCTATATAATACTCTTAGTGGAAGTGAGTGGAAAAGCATCCTGACATTAAAGGCACTTCACTGACTATTACTGACACCTGGGGCTCTTTACTGACCACTACTGACACCAGAGCACTTTGACACTGAGGGCTCTTTACTGACCACTACTGACACCAGGGGCACTTACAGTAATTGACCACTGCTGACACCAAGGGCTCTTTAAGAGACTACTACTGACACCAGGGGAACTTCACTGACCACTCGATGACATCAAGGGCTCTTTATTGACCACTGTTGACAACAGGGGCTCTTTATTGACCACTAATAACACCAAACGTGGTGGTGGTCATTAAAGTGTCCCTAATGTCAGTGATGGTAAGTGAAATCGTAGCGTCAGTAAAGTGCTCCTGTGTTAGTAGTGGCTTTAAGAAGCCCTTGGTGGCAGTGGTGATTGGTGAAATGACCCTAATGTCACTGATGCTCAGTGAAAGGCCCCTGGTGTCTGTGGTGGTCCGTACTGGGTCCCAGGTCTCAGTGATGAGCTTTGAAGTGGTCAGTGAAGTGCCAATAGTGTCAGTGAAGTGTCCTTAGTGTTAGTGATGGTCAGTAATGAGCCCCAGGTCTCAGTGGTGACCGGTAAAAGCTCTGGTGTCAGTGGTGGTTAGTGAAGTGTCATTGGTGTCAATGGTGGTCTGTGTAGTGCCCCTGTTGTCAGTGGTGGTCCGTGGAGTGGTCCTGTTGTCAGTGTTGGTCAGTGAAGTGCTCCTTGTTTAAGTGGTGGTCAATGAAGGCTCTTGGTGTCAGTGGTGGTCCTCAGGTCTTAGCGGTGATCAGTGAAGAGCCCCTGGTATCAGTAGTGGCTAATTAGGTGCCCCTGGGGTCAGAAGTGATCACTAAAGTGCCCTTGGTGTCACTGGAGGTTGGTGACATGCCCTTAATGTAAGTGGTGGTCAGCAATGTGCCCTTCGTGTCTCTTGGGGGCAGTAATGTACGCCTAGTGTCAGTAGCGATCAGTAAAATTCCCATAGTGTCAGTAGTGATCAGTAAATTGCCCCTGTCATTAGCAGTGGTCCTTGAAGTGCCCCTAATTTCAGTGGCGGTCAGTAAAGTGCCCACAAAGTCATTGGTGGTCAGTGCATTTCCCCTGGTGTTAGGGGTAGTTAGCAAAGCCCCTGGTGTAATTGGTGCTCAATGAAATGCACCTGATGTCAATGCTGGTAACGGAAGGGCTCCTGGTGCTAGTGGTGGTCAATAATGGTGATCAGTGGCGAGCTACTGGTGTCTGTAGTGGTAAGTGAAGTGCCCCTGGTGTCAGTGGTGGTCAATAAATAACCCCTGGTGTCATATACTAGAAGCATTTTCAGAAGTTGGAAGCTGATTATCAAAGCCACACTGGACCCTATGAAATACAACTTATGTTTATTTTTAAATATACTGAGTGGTAAGCCAAGGGAGATCTAATGAATACCCTAGGCAACCTCAAATTCAACTGCTATTGTTGAGTGCAGCCAGACAAGTATGGTGCTTCAGTATGTAGCATTCTATTAAGTTTCTAAGTAGTAGGAACATTTTGTTTTTGGCTGGGTAGTAATCAACCCATCTGCTTTTAACATGGTACATGTGACATGTTCCCACCGCTGCAGCCATTTCTAGTGACAACAAGCCAAGGATCTTCTCTCTGATCTTGCTGTCACTTTAAAATAAAAAACACAGCCAAGCGGAGCTCCGCCTGCCTGGCCACATCATTCATTCATTCACAGAGTTCTGTGAATGGGAGAACTACAACTACCAACAGCCTTTGCAGCTGTCAACTTGTGGCTCTCAATGAACTGCCAGGGTGCTTTTGATTGCTCTAGGTCAGAGTTGTCAAACTGGTGGCCCTCCAGCTGTTGCAAAACTACAAGTCCCATCATGACTCTGCCTTTGGGAGTCATGCTTGTAACTGTCAATCTTGCAATGCCTCATGGGACTTATAGTGTGGCAACAGCTGGAGGGCCGCCAGTTTGACACACGCGCTCTAGGTAGTTCCTTGTTTCTTCCTGACATTGTGTAACTGCCTGCCCATACGAGGTACGAGCAGACAGCTTACACTGACAGCGTGCAGGGGACCTGCGTTCCATCCATGATCTGCTGATCACAGGTGCAATGCTTTGCAGCTCCTAAAAAAAAAAGTAAAATGCATATTTATTTTACCATGAAGGTGAACTTTTCTTTTAAACTGCTGATAAGGTTTTATCTGGAGTTGGACTTAAAGTTAATTTAAAACTACATGTAACTAAAACTACATGCCCATAGCCTGCCAGAGTTGCAGTGCATCTTCACAGAGTGAACAGGGTTGTCACCCTGTTAAAGAAAGTGAAAAAATATTGGAAAAATAACAGATCTACTAGCAGGATCAACAGGTAATAACACTATGTTACATGGGGAACTGAGAAAAAAGTTCTGTGTTAATGCTAGTGGCAGACTGCATCATATACCTCTTTAACTTCATAACAGAATGATGAAGTACAGTAATTGCTTTTTTGAACATGATTGGCTTCTGTCGGACTTTATTTTTTCAAAAAACAAAAATAAGACATAAGAACGTCATAACATTTAACTTATTACACTTCGCATATTACAGTTCATTTAAATGTTCTTCAACTGTGATTACTCTAAAATGTAATCTACAAATTCAGGCAAGGCTCCATTCACACTTGTGCAACTTCAAAATCATGCGATTTTCATTTAGACTTTACAGTGCGACTTGATGCAGCTTTGGATGAGTGCGACTTTGGTGCCACTTTGGCTTTGACCAAGGATGATTGTTTGTGCTGTATAAAGTCGTACACAAGTCACTTGTATATCATTTAGGTCCACCTTTGAAGAGTTTACATACATTGAAGTCTATGGCCCTCAAGTTGCAAGAAAGTCGGACCAAAGTAGTGCGAAAACATGAGTTGCACAAGTGTGAATGGACTCTAACAAGTTAAGATCAACTCAAAACAAAATGTCACCTGTTACAATGGTTACAGTTTGGGTTGGAATTACAATGGACAAATGCAGGTATCATGCCTACTGACCACAAAGAGTTTCTTACTTTTGGAGCCCCAAAACCTATGTGAACTGGTAAAGGGATCCTTTGGACCCCTTTGTAGTTTGGTACAGAGGCACGTGCCATGAAAGTAACCAAAAAAACAACTGAGGGCCCCCACTAGGAAGTTTATTTAGGCAACTTAAACATAGAAAATCAGTATACAGGTAAGAAAACACAGATGTAGCGATGCATCATTATAGCCTTCAGTAATAAACAGAGAGAGATTGATAGGGGGCACATCAAAATGTTGCTATCAGGCCACATAAATTGAATGTATGTCCCTGCTCAGGCTCTAAGAATTGAGGTGGGCTTCTCAAAAATGGCATTCAGAGTTCTCATTAAAGGGGAGCAAATAACCTGCAGGTATCATTCATAGTCAGTGTGCAGTAACGTACAGCGTGCAGCTGGAGGGAAACCAGGGGATCTGGGGAAGGAAATGTACCTAGAACTCAGGAGTGTGTACATCCATCCCGTTACCATATAGTCTTAGCGCTGAATGCATCGCATAGTAACTGAATTTGCTGCATAACTGTACATTAACCTTAAGCTGCTATAAAAATATAAAATTTGAAAAACAAACATTTTAAAAAATAAACTATAAAGCACACTGCAGTGTGAATCTTTCCAGGTATTCATTTTGAAGATCAGTCTTCCAGTTTATCTTGTTTGTTCACAGTGGATGGCTATGACCCTAAAAAACAGAGACTAAGATATGTTCATGTAACACAGACAAACTTTTGTTCAAGAAATTTAATAGAATAGAATAGAAAATAGAGTAGAACAGAATAGAATAGAATATAAAATAAAATAGAATAGATTAGAATAGAATAAATAGAATAGAATATACCCGCCTTTCAAAATTTTAATAAATTAAAACAGAACAGAATAGAAAAGAATAGCGTAAAACAGAACAGAATAGAAAATAAAATAAAATAGAATAAAATAGAACAGAAAATAAAGGGAATGAATAGAAAAGAATAGAACAGATTAGAATAGAAAATAAAATAGAATAGAATAAAAAAGAATATAAATTCTTACAAAATTTGAATTTCAAATAGAATCAATTCAAATTAGAATGCCGATTTGATACTTTTTCGAATTTGGAAAATTGAAATCAGGAACAATTGAGTACTGTCCATGATACTTTTTTTATTTGCACTATCATACAATTTTGAGGACAAGCTTTCGGGGAATGTCCCCTTCTTCAGGGTCTAAGCAGTACTGAAACAAAGATTTAGCAGAACACTACACTGTGTGAACACTACTATTTTGCTACACACAACTACTTTGCCTTCAATAAAGACATCTATCTTCAATGTATGGGTACTACGATGGGAAGTAAAATGGCACCCCAATATGCCAATTTATTTATGGCTGACCTGGAGGAACAATTCCTGAACAGCATGGAACAAAAACCATACAGATACTATCGCTATATTGATGATATTTTCATCATATGGACAGAAGGTGAAGAATACCTAAAACAATTTTACTCATTGTTCAACACTTTTCATCCATCCATCAAACTAAAAATGTAATACTCAAACACGCACGTCAACTTCCTAGACACCACAGTATACATCAGGGATGATACGCTTCACACCTCAATATACAGGAAACCCACTGACAGATGCAACTACCTCCACAGTTCTAGCTTCCACCCCCAACACACGAAACATGCCATCATACACAGTCAAGCCATCAGATACCACTGAATATGTTCTGACCCAAGAGACAGAGATAAACATCTCGGGACACTAGCAGACGTCTTCCATAAGAAAGGTTACAAGGACAAAACTATAAACACCAGCATAAACACAGTCTTGAGAACCCGAAGAGAAAATCTGCTTCAGTACAAAGAGAGAAAAACAAACAACCATGTAGCTCTAGTAACCACATACAACCCAGCACTAGAAGGAATAAGGAAAATAATCAAAGATTTACCACCCATCATAGCAAAGGATGGAACTCTGAAAGAAATATTCCAGCAACCACCAATATTGGCCTTCAGACAACCCCCCAACCTCAGAAATAAACTAATCAGTAGGAAACTTCCTTCTGATTATGATGTCACAAATAATGGAAGCAAACCCTGCAATAAAATACGCTGCAAACTGTGCAACCAAATCAATCCATCAAAAAGTGTCAGACACTCAAAAGGGATCTTCAGTATCTCCGGATCATACAGCTGCACCTCCAGTAATGTTGTGTACCTTATCCAGTGCAGAAAATGTAACAAAGGATCTTATGTTTGCGAAATAGGATAGAAGTTGCAAACAAGGATGAATTTGCACAGACATACCATCAAGGAACATAAAGAAGATGACCTTTGCACACCTGTGGGACACCATTTCACACAACCAGACCACATTATGGAAGACCTCAATGTTTTAGTTCTTAAAGGAAATTTCAAATCCATTCAAGAAAGAAAAAAGTTTGAACTAAGAATGATAATTCTATTTGACACAAGAGATAACGGCCTGAATTTGGACATGGGATTCCTCACTCATTATCCAACAGTTTTATGACTATCAGCTCAAGCATGACTGCCTCTGCTAGTGTTGTCTCCCCCCCCCCCCCCCTTTGCTTTTGCTGTATCTTATCTCTGTTTTTTTTCCCATCCCCTACATTCCTTCCAACATTCTGCTAAATCTTTGTTTCAGTACTGCTCCAACCTGAAGAAGGGGACATTCCCTGAAAGCTGGTCCTCAAAATTGTATGTTAGTGCAAATAAAAAAAGTATCACGGACAGTACTCAATTGTTCCTGTCACAAATGCACTAATACGGCTACATTCACCTCAAGGAAAATTGAAATCAAAATTCAAAAACGTATAAACAAAACTAAACAGATTTTGAAAACGATGCCACCAAGTTCTCTTTGCTTTACCCAGCCACACCCACCATGCTGGACCCAGGTATTACAACAGAGCCCGGGATACAAGGTAGGGGGAGTCACAGGGGGTTGGGGGGGGGGATAGATATGGTATCTTCCCTTGCCTGTGCATATTATCAAGCCAAGAATCAGCTTGCAATGTACAAACAAACGCCTATCTGTTCTGTGTAAAATCTACAGGTGCCACTGACGCAAATTCTATGTCGGTGGCAGAAAAAGAGTAAAAGTGATTTAGACTGTAAAGTAAGTCAATTTCAATGATGGAAAACTGCTTAATGTGGACCTAAAATGAGCTCCTCGAGTTCCTCCACACTGAACCCATCAAACCATGTCTTTATGGAGCTAGCTTTGTGCACAGTCATACTGGATTAGAAAGGAGCCTTCCCCAAACTGGACAATTGTTTAGTATGTCTTTGTATGCACGAAAAAGCACCCTTCACTGGAAACTCAATCATTTGCAGGGTGTCTCAACACTTTTGGCCATATTGAGGTAGATTTACTATAACCGGAGAGCATAAAATCTGGTGCAGCTGTGCATGGTAGCCAACCGGCTTCTAACTTCAGCTTGTTCAATTAACCCCTTCACGCCTAAGGGTAAAACAAATCTTAAAGCCTAAGCACAATTTTGCAACTTTGACATGTGTTGGCAAAACTGTACATATCATCACTATGTGCATCCAGGTGCCTCGTTTTTTTAAGGACAAATTGGGCTTTCATTTGGTGGTAAATAGTAATGGATATCTCCTGATTTTTTTTTTTCATTATCAAATGAAAACTTGCCCATAATAGTAAAAAAAAAACAAAACTTTTTTTTAAAATGTACTTGTACTTTTCTTGCTACTACCATAACCAACCACCAAAGAACAACCCAAAATAATTTCTCCTGCTCCTGACAATCGCAGCGATACCACATATGTGTATGTTAGTTGTTGTTTGTACCCATAGTATGGCCCAGAAACAATAGTGCGCATTTTGCTTTTTTTTTATTCTGCCACTAACTGACACTGATACTAATTTAAAAAAAAAATAAATAAATACTGACCCTGACCTTTTGGCTTTGACCCTGACCTTGACCCAAACACTAACCCTGGCACTGGGTTTATTTATTTATTAATTATTTTTAATATTATTGCTATTTTTTTTACAAACACTTTTTTTCTTTCTGAAAGGACAGAGAGATACAATGTACCTCTCTCCTCCATTCAGAGACAAAAAAACAAGGGGGGCAGGCTTCACAGTGGCTGATCACTGTGATATCCAATCAGAGGCTTGCAGCGCGCTCCCAGCACAGACAGGTTTGCAAATTAGCAGCCCCACAGAAAAAAGCCCAGTCCAGTGGAACCACTGATTTGCGTACGCTCGGCACCAAAGGGTTAAGCGTTGGCAAAAAAAACCTGGAAGCTGATTGGTTTTCTATGCAGAGTTGCACCAGTTTTGCACTCTCCAGTTTAGTAAATCAACCCCATAGTGTATATACTGGATGTCTTGTGGCGCCTCCAATGGGGACATTATTGTAACTATTTTCGTATGAAAGGTTCATTGTAAGATACAGAACACAAAAACATAGAATATGTTGGTAATATTGGAATTGTTACCCTTTTGACAAGTAATAAACCACTATTATTGTTGCTATTATTATTATTATATAATTATAATCATAAAATAGAACACTTTTTTTGCTTAATTTTGTTTATTTACAGGAAGATGTTACAAAAAATTACTTACCAGCATTGTCCAATGTGATACTAGCTGGACATTATAATCTGCATCCACTAAAATACAGAACAAAGAATATTGGTAAATGCTTTCAGGATTCTCTGTTTTCTCTGAAGACTTCTGTACACAGAGACATTTGCAATCTTGGACATAGTCCAAACGAGACTTTCATAGTAAAATTTTTATTTAAAATTTCATCTGAATCATGGTTCTTCCCACGTGCTGCAAAGTCACTACCGGAAACGTGTGGCACAGGACCAGGTATCTTTCTTTTCCACTGAGGGACACAAGAAGTTAATATTTTCAAAGGCAATAAACTTCCTGTGTCCTTCAAGGCACTCCATGAAAAGGATTTTTTGGGGACTACAAAATTCCTAATTTTTTTAGAGCTGGTTCACACCACAAAAATGCACTCCAGATCCATTCTGCATTTGCGTTTATAATGCGTTTTTGATACATTATGGGACTTTTTTTTGCATTTTTTATGCACTTACGGATGCATTCCAGATGCTTTTTTTCTTCTTTTTTCCTTTTTTTTCCCTATACTGGAGTCTGTTGCATTTCCGATACGTTCCGGTTCATTTTTGATGCATTTTTCCAGTACAGTCCAGTGCAGGAAAAATTCAGTATATTCTCCTTTTTTTCTGGAATTAGAACACCCTGGAACTGACCGCACTGGTGTGAACTATACCATTGGAAACCATATACGCTACTTTCCATGTGTATTTGATGCAGAAAAGAAAAGGCACTGGACTGCATGTGGTGTGAACTGGCCCTTACAGAGTTTTTTTAAATACAGATTATCTTTAGAGATACTCTGTCACGTTGCCCCAGAAGGGCAAAATTACAGAATCTTTTTAAAAACAACATAAACAGTCCTTATTGCAACTACAATATGATAATAAAGGTTAAACAATGGGACAAAGTCTGAACAGTTCTTCAAATGCGTGTTGATACATGTAACACCTTGGTAACAGATTTAATATACAAAATGTTGAATCAGTGCAGAAAAATATGGAAATTGTCATAAAAAAAGCCAGCGGTATTGGTAGTGTCAAGATATAAAAGCAAAAATGTGTAGAAATTGGTAGATCTGAATCAGTGTTCTGACAGCATTATATGGTGTCAATGTTAGAAATGTAAAGATTTCACCTCTTCTGCGGTCAGGTAGATGCCTCCTCCATCTTTAGTTAAATTCTGAAACACCTCTGAAAGTGAAAAAACAATTGATCAAGGATCAACTGATGGGCACTTCATTCAATAAACTTCTTTTGCTCTTCAAGCAAGGTTTGCTTATTTAATGTGTCCCTGCTCCTCCTTGCTAGAACACTGCATTACACTTAAAGCAAGGGAAACATGATAAAATATTTACCTTTCCTCTGACTTTCGTAGTGCAGCAGTGGATGTCACCATTCCGCCAATGAGATCCTGGGGACAGGCTAAGCACTCCAAATCTCAGTAGATGACACTTCAGCACAGTGCAGAATTGTGAGATGTGGACTACTCAACATTCCCCAAGATCTCACCAGAAGAAGGATGATGTCACCCTCACTAATGCCGGCCATAGACGCGTCCAAAATCGGCTGATTTTTCAGAGGAGGAAACGGAGACACCTGAATCCTTCCTACGAACTAGAAGTCCAGTCCACTGCTATATTTTATATGAAAAAGTCTTGCGGTTGCAACAAATGTATCCATTTGTATCCAAATAAAAACATAATGTATTTGTATTGCTGTCACATTGTATGGTGTGCTCCCCTGTCTCTGTCAAACTGTTTTCTTGCCCCATTCTTTCGTGAGCATTGGTGGCAGCATCGGCACTGACCGATTTTTTGTTTATCGCCCGACAATTCAGCCGATTAACGGCCCTTCTATGGCCTGCATTAGGTGACACAGACAGAACCCACAAGGAAAGTAAACTATACTATCGACCCTTCCCCTAACCCCCCAACACACACACACACACACACACACACACACACACACACACACACACCATTTTTATTCCCATTTATTGCAGTGTTTAGCAGGGGGAAACAGAGTCACACTAAACAAGCAATCTTTTTGCTATTTAGGTTCAAGGTTCTCTTTAAGTAAAAGCAAAAGGAAACCTATCACAAGAGAAACTGAGGCTGTCATCACTTAACTCTCCTAAAAAAAATTCTAGTTTGCTGGCTGCTATGCTAAACTTCTGGCTTAAAAACAAAAGGGAGAGAGAGAGTGCATAGGTCTCAAAGAAGTGGGGGATGGTGCAGCAAAATGACAGCTCAGTTCTCCTATTTCACCTCTGGATTGCTGACTGACCAGTTGCAGAGATGGTGCTCACCTGAAGGGGACTTCACACCAGGGCTCTCTGCTGACATCAGCTGGAGTCCAGTGGACTACAAAGTCCTATGGAGCTTGCAAGTGGTAACCAAAGCAGAGAGAGTCTCTGGCCAGTGGCTGAAGTTAATTAACCCTTCCTATGCTGGGAAAAACATGGATAGCTATAAAAGTACAACATGCTACATAGAAAATAGAGCTTGCAGAACAAGGAGAGAAATCTCAGCCACCGCACACAATGCAAGCCCAGGGTGTAATAGGTGATAGCCACTCCAGCCTAACTCCATCAAATCCACACATGACTGAATGGAGTTAGGCTGAGGCTGCTATCACCTGTTACGCACTGGGCTTGCATGGTGTGCGGTGGCTGAGATTTCTCTCCTTGTCCTGTGGATTATATGGAGTCAGTGGAGACCCTGAAGTTTTGTTTAGGTTCATAAAAATAGAGTTGAATGAAAATTAAATAGAAAAGAGAACTAAAGTCATTCTTTAATATTTGTCTTACTATTCCAACTTTGGAGATCAGTAAAATTAGGATTAGAACAATGCTAAGAATAAAATACAAAATGTGTTTTTATATATATATATATATATATATATATATATATACACACACACACACTATATTGCCAAAAGTATTGGGACACCTGCCTTTACACGCACATGGACTTTAATGGAATCCCATTCTTAGTCCGTAGGGTTCAATATTGAGTTGGCCCACCCTTTGCAGCTATAACAGCTTCAACTCTTCTGGGAAGGCTGTCCACAAGGTTTTGGAGTGTTTCTATGGGAATGTTTGACCATTAGGAGCTCCCTTCAGTGAAACTAAGGGGCCAAGTCCAATATATAGATTATATAATATCAATTAAAATATATAGGAAATATTACATAAATGTAAGAGGCATTAACATGTATATTTATATAACAATAATGCAGAATACGCTATCTTTGTGTGAAAAATGGATTCCTAAACCGTGTATAGGGCATAGTAATTCTTATAAATGGTCTGTAGATGGCACCAAGTGACCAACTCTTGTAAGCAAAGGGCATACTATACACATTGGGGTTGATTTACTAAAGGCAAATAAGCTGTGCACTTTGGTCACGTTGCGCAAGAGCATTTGTAAATTTTGTTAAGCTTCACCTTTCAAAGAATACCCAATTACATGCAAGGAAGATACAAAAACAGTATTTTTTCTTGCACATGATTAAATGATGGAAGTCAGCAGAGCTTCTGTTCATTTACTAAGCTCTGGCGCAACTTGCAAAGTGCACAGTCTATTTGCCTTTAGTACATCAACCCCCACTGATGCAATATAAATTGCTTTGTAACGGTGTTTTGTCAATAATTCCTTTTTAAAAGGAGAAGTTTGCAGCTGTTAAAAAACATACATAATTGATTATAAATATAAAGAAACAAAAAACCCCCCTTATGTACTCTCCTCATGCTGCACCTGTCTGCTGCTGACTCTAAGTTCAAGAACTGAGAGATCACATGACCATTGATTGCTCAGTTCTTGGTCAGCTATGAGCAGAGAGCGATGACTTTCACTTAAGGCAAAGGTAAACACCTTCTTTGCTTTTGTCAGCAACCCAGAGATGGAAAAGGGGGGGACTGAGCTGTCACCTTGCTGCAATACTGGCTGTGGTGTTAGCACCACCTCTGCTGATGGCTGTGTACACAGAGCTCTACCTCATGGTATGATTTAAGTGCAATAATAATATTCTTTTAATGTTTAATGAAGTGTATTACTGTGCCAGATCTATGCATTTTCTCTTCTGGCTAAAACAGTTTAGAGCTGATATGTAGCTAAAAAAAAAAATAATACTAACAACTCAGTAATAGTAAAAATGAAAAAAAAAAATAGGCTTGGTAATAGATGCTATTAGTGTTAAATGTTATTTGAAGGCCAGCATCATTCATTCCTTTGCCTCAAAACCTGAGCTGTCCTGGACCCATGCATTGGGATACATTTTCTTAAGTGAATGGCAATAAGCCAGTCAGGTATGAAATAATTCAAACCAACTTTTTGGGTTTTTGTTTTGTTGTGTTTTCTGGATTATAAAGAGCAGATCTTCTAATGTGCAAAGAATTATACAGTTAATATAGATTTCCCCTATCACTAAAAATAAATTCACTAGACAGCCCTGTGTGTAAATACTTAGGCAAACTGAATATAAATAAATATATATTTATTTCATGTACTTATTTAGCACTGTCAATTTATTCAGTGCTTCACATATATATTCTACATTCACATCAGTCCCTAACCCTCAAGGGGTGTACAATGTAAGGTCCCTAACTTACATTCATACATACACATACTAGGGCCAATTTGGACAGGAGCCAATTAACATACCAGCATATCTTTGGAGTGTGGGACGAAGTTGGAGTACCTGGAGGAAACCCACACAGGCACAGGGAGAACATGCAAACTTTGGGCAGGTGGTGCTGTGGTTGGGATTCAAACCAAGGACCTTGGTACTGCCAGGCGGAAGTGCTAACCACTTAGCCACTGTGATATATATATATATATATATATATATATATATATATATATATATATATATATATATATATATATACAGGAAGGCAGAATGAATAATAGCAGATTTAATATTTTCTAATTTTCTAAAATTAACAAGATAAAAATTAATATCCCATTTAATAGAAATAGGATAAAAAAAGTTTGTTGCAATGAGCACTTTTTTTAACCTCTTCCCGCAGTACTTTTTTTCCACCACAAGATGTCCTCAGCACACTTTTTCTGAGCCTGGGTTGTCCTGGAACCATTTTTCATTTTGAGAAGAAATGGTTTCCCTTATAATGTAAATTCTAAAATTGACCTGGGGCCTTCATTATCAGCACAAGAGCACTTTCCATGCACACTGGGCTTAAACATCGCTGCTGCTTCTACAGGAGTTTTGTGTTTTGCCTGTAGAAGCAGCTCAGTGTTCTCCTATGGGTCCATGCACATTAGGACGATTAGAGGCATATTTAAAGCTCAGCTTTTACAGACAGAAAATAACCCTTCTTGTTTGAGTTTTTTCAGAGGAGTTTTCTTGCAGAATAAAATTCTAAAAGATCCTGTACAAAAATGCTCTATATGAACATTTTTTTTCTGCCAAGGGAACTGGCGTTTTTTTAAGCCCAGTGTGCATGGACCCTAAGTGTTATATTAAGAAAAGAAGCATCATGCTCATCCCTTTAACAATTAATTCTGAAAGCAATCTTGCAAAAATTAAAAAATGTTGCACAGAATGCTTCTGACTTTCAGCACTGTGCAGACCTATGGGAATAACAGCAAGCCAATCTCACAATGGGCAAGTGGTCACATTTTACAAAACAGTAATTCTACTTTATAGCAGAACTCCATCCAAAAGTGAATAGCCCGTTAACAGATAAAACAACAAAACCAGCTTTTGCAATTTTGCAATCTTTAGCTTCAAGGCGGATATCCCATGCAATGCTATTTTTCTACCACTAGATGTCCGGAGTCTGATGGTCAGCATCATCCATCCAAATTTCTCTGAGCCCTGGCTGTTCTGGACCCACCCCCAGCCTATGACTGGACAGTGAAGAGAGAAGCAGCACACACTGTGGACTGTGAGAGCTTGATACCAGGTGAAATTTATGTACTTACACTGTATTTAATTAAAGTATAATTCCAATCAAAACCTAACTATGCCTAAACCTGCTCCCACCTCCATTCTAAGTCCTATACTAATTACCCTGTAAAGGAAAGATGTATATACTCACCTATTCCTCGGGCGCTCCGTTCCAATTACATGATCAACCCCCAGTGCCGACCTTCATGTGAGAAGAGGAATGGCTGACAATGGATGCCCCATAGTAAGTCTATAGGTGATGTCACTGCCCATGCGTTGTCGTTGCTCTCCCCTGAAACCATCCATTGGGGAGATCATTTGACTGGATTGGAGTGCCCTTATGTATACAAGGTATACACATTTTTCCTTTACAGGGTAGTTAGTATAGGGCTTAGAATGGGGGTGGAAGCAGCTCTAGGCTTAGATAGGTTTAAACTGGACTTTTACTTTAAGAAAAATAACATGAAATTGTGTTCTTGATTACAGAGCTGCATTCATTTTTGTTTAATATATCTGCCTGGAGTTCAAGTTTAGAAAAAAGAAACAGATGTCGTCAGACTTACCTTCTCTTTGTAATGGTTTTGCACTGAGCAGCCTTAATCCGCCTCTTCTCAGGTATCCCAGTAGTGATCTTGGCTCCTCCCCCCTGCCAGGTGCCCCTATAGCAAGCTGCTTGCTTTGGGGGCACTCATATATGCTCAGTCCTGAGTCGGTTTTGTGTGTCTATATGACATACACAGCACGGCTCAGCCCTGCCCCTGCTCCCTCCTCACTGGCTGTGATTGACAGCAGTGGGAGGCAATGGCTCTTGTTGCTGTGTCTGAGGCCAATGAGGAGGGAGAGACCTGGGAGAGCTACTGCTCTTGTGCACAGTGCTGATGGGGCTTCAGCTAAGTATTTGGGGGGGGGGGGACCTGCACACGGAAGGTTTTTTACCTTTTGTATTTTATGCATGTTCAGCCTTTTAGCCTTTTTTCAACCTGTCTGAACAACTTTTAGCTTTAATGACATTTCCAGGACAACTTTCCAAAGCCCTGCACTGTCCCTGTCTGATTCTCTAGGCAGTTCTGTCACTGACAGCCTGCAGTGCTTTCATCAGCATCTTACTGGTGTAACTTACTTGACACAGTTTCCAGACGGATCATGCAGCACACAAAGTCTGCAAAGGTCAACTTGTTTGAATAGTTTCCATATCTTAAAAGCATGATATTCATGACGGCATCGCTGACCGGAAGACCTGCGCAAAGACGCAAACAGAAGAAGGTAAGGTTTCTGTATTTAAAAAAATCTGTTGCATAATGTGAATGGACCCTAGGGGCTCATTCACACCACAACATGTCAGGGCATGTGCATTGATATGCACTGACAATGTGCATTGCAGTGCATTTTTGCATATATTACTATGTTTTCTTTACATGCACTGCAGTTTTTATTTTCTTTTTTGAAAAATACATTGCTATTTATTTATGTAACGTGCTGCAGCGCATTGAAATGCTCTGATGTGTGCCACAATGCAATAAAATGCTGTATGTGAGAAAATAGAACTCAGTGATTTTTTCCTTGTCCATGCTTTGGGTCTGTTCTGACCAACACTTGGGGTGAATGTGCTCAAATGGTTTTGGGTATATTTTTTTCTAACTACTTGCCACCCAGTTTGTAAAAATCTGCATTGTTTTTGCTAGAAAATTACTTAGAACCACCCCCAAATATATATATACTTTTTAAGCACAGGCCGTGGAGAATAAAATGGTGCCTGTTACAATTTTTTATGTCAAACAATATTTGCGCAGTGGTTTTTCAGATGCATTTTTTGGGGGAAAAACTTTCACTGTATTGAATTTTAATGAACACAATATAGCACCCATTTTTTTTGTAAAATACAAAAGATAATTTTAGGCCGAGTATATAGATTCCAAACATGTCACACTTTAAAATTGCACACGGCCATGGAATGGCAACAAACTACAGTACATTAAATTATCTATAGGTGAAGCTTTAAAAGTCTTTACAGGTTACCAGTTTAGAATTACACAGAAGGTCTAGTGCTAGAATTATTGTTCTCACTCTGATGTTTGTGGTGATACCTCAAATGTGTGATGCAATCATTGTTTACAAATGCACACAGGACCTATATATGTATTCACATTTGTGTGTGAGCAGGGGGATTGGGGGCACTTTAAATTTTTAAAATTTTATTTTACTTAAATTTATGTTTTTTTTTACAGTGCCCCTTTCATTTTTTTTTAAATTTTGATCAACTTTATTGCTGTCACAAGGGATGAACAACATTCCTTGTGATAGCATAGGCCCTGACAGGTCCTCTTTTTGGAGAATTCTTGAGTCTATTAGAACCCTTATCTCTCCTCTGGCCTCCAAAGTTGCAGATCAAACCGAGAAGCTGGTAATGACTTGTTTACATCAAACCGAAACCAAAAGTGACCAAATTCTCATTGCTTCCAGTTTCTGACGTCAGAGAAGGGAGGACGGAACTTTTGTTCCTTCCATTCTTCTCAGTGCATGCATTAAGACCAGTCACATTGTTCCTGGGCTTCTCAATGGGATGGGAGAGCCCCAGGAAGGTGGTGGCACCTGTAAAAGTGATCCAGTGGCTGTATAGTCGTTTGAGTCACTTTTACTAAAAAGAGAATTGCCGGCTGTAAAAACACGTACCAGGATAATGGCTGTAGCTGCAACCATAATCCTGGTAAAACCACCTCAATTCGAGGCTGTATATATACGTATGGTGGTATTGTGGTGGTTAATATATTCTTTATTTAGTATATAAGAAAGGTATAATATGAATGTTACAAAGCCATGTACAGAAATTCTATTATGACAAATAGAGATTCGATGTACGCTGTACAAAAGATGTATCTATGGATTTATTTATTTTTACCAAGCTTCTCTTTTTTCTTTTTCTTTCTTTTTTTTTTAATTTGTGTTAAGCAGAACTAACAAAGGGGAGAGAAAGAAGGGGTAAGGTTGGGGTTGGGACTTGGCACAAAGGCCATCGACTAGGAGAGAAGGGAAGGTGGGGTGTTACAAATCAATTAATTAATCAAGCAAAGCACAAGTCATGTAGTATCAAAGCCAAGGCTACTCCAGATATAACATATTGTCCAAATAAAGATCTGGTTGGAGACATTGTGATACTATTTTAAGTGATGCTGTTGCTTTAAAGCCTAAGTTTACCTAAAAAATAAATACAAAATAAGTACCAAGCACATTGATTACCTTTATTGCGATGTGTTCTTGTGCTTCTGTCTTCTAGTTCAGTAGTTTTGTTTCTCCTCTGCTGCCCCCCCCCATCCTCACCACCATAATCTTTCAGTGCAGCAGGGGTTAATAGAAATGAATTGCTGTAACTGTGCCCTAAAATGCTAACACTTTCTTCCCAGCTCTTCCATTTAGAAGCTGTATTATCTATGAATGAAACGTGATATATAAATGGAGGAATGGACTTTTAATTATCTGGTGGTCTTCCATTCACAGATTACATTTCATTCATAGAAGCTGCAATATGGCTTCTATGAATGGTGGAGCTGGGCAGGCATAGTCATAAACCATTGATGGGTGCTTGTCACAGCTTCTCTGTTCTATTTACCCCAGCTGCACTGGAAGATTACAGGAGGTGGGGGCATATGGGCAATGGAAAATTAGGACTATTCCGTAAATAGGTGGACTTAAACTTTAGGGGAAAAAAAGCACATGGGGTGTAGAGTGCAGGGACGTAAAGGGACTTCTGTTTTGGGGTTCCCAGTTTCACCCATCTGTTCTACATATTATAAACTGCTTTCACTTTATGTTTTAGATAAATGCTGGGGAGATCTCACTACTGAAGCATCCATTCAAAATAAAAAAATAATTTTCATTGGAGCTAGCCTTTAATGGCCCAATGACCTCACATGAGTCCTGTGCTGAACACCCATCCTTTTTCTGAGTCTCATTCATTTAGAGCCTGGGACAATGTAGAGGGACAATCCATCAAAGCGGATAATCGTTTTTCTTTGTATAAGTGTTACTAATACGGTTTGTCAGCTTCTTGGAGGTGATGATCAATCCTTATTTTCCAGCTAAAAGATCTGAGAATATGATGATGTACTGACTGGATGGAAGTGTGAAGGCTGTATATTCAACACTAGCTTCATTTATGTAACCCCTTACTGCCATTTGGGTGTTACTGCCCTTGTCACAGGTGGAGAAGTGCCGCTGTTTGAACTGAGATACAATTTAGGTGTCTGTTGGGTAGCCAAAAAAGTAAGCTATTGGCAAACAAAATGCATGAGAAGCTGGGCACTGGCAATGGGGAACCAGGTACTGCCACGGGGGACATGTGCCAACGGTAAAATAATAAAAAAAATTAAGTAAAATAAAAAACAGTATCTCTCCCTACACTGAATTGTCAGCTCCCCCTGACATCTCCATCGCACATTCACCCACCCTTTAATAAAAGGGGCCTGGGTTATCCATACCTTTATATCACTGGGACTTGTGACTCAGCTCACCAGGGGCAAAGTCTATGCAGTGCATTATAGGCTCTTCCTTATTTCTGGCAGCTTATCTGCAAAGGTTTCAGCCACAAATTTGCAATTTATGAAATCTTAGGGATTTGCTCCTAACCCATGGCAACAGAGAACCTGAACCTCGTCCCTATTCCAAAGCATAGGTGACAAAAGGTAGGGAACAAGAATTGTACCTAAGTCTTGAACAGCTCGGTTAAGTCCATATTTATCGATATATCCAGTTTGGTTCACATCAGTGGACCGGAACATGTCCTGGAAATGTGTTTAGACAATAATTATTATTGATTAATATCATTACTGTTATTACAGATTTTCATCGGAGGACTGATGTGTGATGAGGAAAGGGGGCTTTGGAAGAACACAATAGAATATAAAAAGAAGCAGAATGGGGACAATGAGACGGAGCCAGTTCTGACCATTTTGGTGCATTTAGCCATATACTGTAAGTACACCCCTCCCAAACACATGCTATATGAACTTTAACACTATGAATAACTTTTAGTGTAGGAGTACCAAAGGACTGACCATCCCCCCACCTCTTCATTATCCTCTAAAAGTGCTACACACCCTTGTACTGCATATTGTGGTTCTGGTATCCACAATACCCAAACCTATATTGTCCCTCATCATCGGCACACATACATCATATCCCAAACCCGGCCTCTATGCAAACATCAAACATTTGATAATCTTGATATGTGCCTGCTGTACCATGTACTTGTATAAAAAAAGTATCCTGTTCCCTTTGTATTGCTTCCCTGGAGTTCCTGGCAGTCCCTATGCTTTCCTATTAAACATTTACCACACCAGGCATGAGAACACAGTGTGGTCTGTTTTCTAGCTGTGCTGAGAACTCAGCCTGCTCTCCTCCAATGATCAGACTTGTCCTGACACGCCCCCCCTCCCCGCACCGCCATTCACTGGGAAGACCAGTGTGTTGCTGTTTCTCCTCCCTCACATCTCTAAGTTTCTTATGCATCTAAGAACACAGGTATGTGGTCACTTATAGAAAATGGGGGGAAAGGGAATTTATAATGTTTTTTATATCTATACACAAGTTGTTTTACAAGGTGAGGATTCACATATACTTTAAGGGTCAGCCAATATTGCATAAAATAATTTGTGAAATAAATGAACATGGTTTGGTAATTTCACTAAGATATATATTTATAAAGCAGTTATTGTAACATTAAGCATTCTTTCACTGCAGGTATATCTTCCTGGTGCCTCTGATGTCTGCCTTAATAAGAAATGTGTAATGCATTTCCAGTTCTACACAATAACCTGCCTATCTGACACCCATACAAGCCGATATTATGAGTAAACTTCCATATTTTACATCATGCGTGTATAAAAGTCTGTTGGTCAAAGCAAGCATGCACAGTGTTGACCATTTACCTTACAATCTGATTTTAACAGTTTCTAAACAAACTATTCAATATACTGTATATCCAATCATTCAGGCACTTGTACTGTAACAGGATGGGTATTGGGCCGAAGGACCAGACAGGGTGTAACTGAAACTTGCAGTTTACTAAACAGGTGTAAAGTAGAAATAATATTGCTAAACAGGGTTAGAACGCCAAAAAACATGCCTACACTGCAGAATAATGAAAACCAGGCTACGAAAGTCGAACAAACATGGACTCTTCACAACAATGTCTCTGTGGTTATAGAGACTAAACTACAGAGCCACCTTACCCTGATTGAACCACAGAGAGTCTAGCTGAAAATTACAGTACAGAACACAGCTCTTTAGATTGTAAGCTCCACGAGCAGGGCCCTCATATTCCTTCTGTACTGAAATGTAATTGTACTGTCTCCCTTATATTGTAAAGCGCTGTGCAAACTGTTGGCGCTATATAAATCCTGTATAATAATAATACTCCCAGTGAAGTCCAGGTTAGCTTTGGTACCACAGGCATACAGCTGGAGGGATCTAGAGCCTGAGGACACAGGAGAGCCTCCCTACTGGAACTAGGACTTTGGTAATAATCAGGGAGGTGCCCCCCGCAGTATCAGGGTCTTCTGGAGATGCTGCATGCTATTTTAAAGTGAATTCTTATTTATAATTTTTTTTTAACAATATTTTATCTCCTTCCATTGGGATTTAAGATTGTGGATTCTGATATTTTGGATATGAGGATTTTATACAATATGTACATTTTAGATTGCTCTTTATTGATCTTTTTGCATAGTGTTATAGCTCAATTGATAACGGCACCTTAAAGTACTAAAGGCAAAACTTTTTTTTTTCTAATAAAGTGGGTTAATTGAAGCTTGGGGGTTGATTTACTAAAACTGGAGAGCTCAAAATATTGTGCAGCTGTGCAAGGTAGCCAATCGGCTTCTAACTTTATCTTGTTCAATTTAACTTTGACAATAAAACCTGGAAGCTGATTGGATTCTATGCAGAGCTGTACCAGATTTTGCACTCTCCAGTTTTAGTATATCAACCCCTTGGTGTCATTCTACCCAGAAGAGGAGCAAATGCAGCCAATTGGATTGGTGGACCTACAGGTGAATTTTCTGGATAGGAGGTGAGCACTGCAGCCATAGCTCCCTTATTATATTTAAATATGCTAACCAATAATAAAAAATAACCTGGAGTTCTACTTTAAATAAGTGCTGGTCCATGATTTGGAAATGGAAGTTGGACACTTGGTAATGTAAAGTGAACTTGAATCACATTAATTCATAACATCTGTAAATTTCACAAATATTTGCACACAATATCGGCAACACTGGCGTCCCTGCAGAGGATGGCCTAGTTCAGCCCGAGAAAGAGTCATGTTATGAAATAAAGATTAAGCATTTTTTGCACTATATATCATCTCTTACCTTACACATGTTCAGCCTTTTCCAGAGACGGGAAAATTCCTGAAGGCTGAGTTTCCCGTTTACATTAAGCTATACAATTTGTTAAGTACAAAGAGTTTTAAGCATACTGCACAGGCATCTAAAATATAGTTTAACCAATCCTGTGCAATGTAAAGAAAAACTAAAAGTTTTGTTAAAAATTGATACTTAATGGCTGCATAAATTATTATTTAATGCTATTTAAAAGGACTATTAAAATGAAAGTTCCATGTAATTATTGATAGTCAGAAACCGTATCAGCTGAGTTCTCTTAATTGACCTTAAAAAGTGTATCCAAACTCCAAAAATTAAAGTTTTGGTACATCTGTTCAATAAGTGTAAAAAAGACCTACTGATCCTGCTAGTAATCGAATGAGCTGATAATTTCCTGTGTTTTCTATCCCTATCAGACTGTTCTCTCTGAGGACCAAAGAATAGCCCCTACCATATGTTAGAGCAGTGCTCTCCAAACTGTGGGCCCCAGGCCACATGCGGCCCTTTGCTTGCCTTTAGGGTACCCATGGGGTACCATTGTTGTCACTGATACTAGGCACTGTTCCTCCCACTGACACCAATGCTGACGCACCATCTCTTCCATTGACACCAATGGTTGGGGTATAATTCCTTCCACTGACACCAAGGTTGGGGCACCATTTCTTGTCTTCTCTCACTGACGTTGGGGCATATTCTTCTTCCACTGGCCACAGTCCAGCCCTCCTAAAGTCTGAAGGACAGTAAACTAGCCCTTTGTTTAGAGAGGTTTGGAAAACCCTGTGTAAGAGAATAGGAGAGGAGATTGTCTGTTGACATAACACACTTCCTTTTCTGGGGGGTCAACCTTTATAGCTATAGTACATTTGGTGAGCATTGTGACCCTTGTAAAGGAAGTGTGTTGCTGGCAGGATCATTAGTAGTAACATGTTAGGGGCCTTTCTGTACTATAGTACCAGGAACCAGGCTGACATTTTGATGCACTATCAGGGGGCAGGTCCATGACAGCCTGGGCTCACAGGAGGTAGGTGCATGGCCATCAATCAACTTGGAAGAGGAGTGGCTGCTGGGGCCCTTTTCTGGATTGAATGACAACCTGGAGTAGGGAAATATTTTCTGCTCTGGTATTCCTCTAAAAAACTGCTACAGGTCACACCGCTGTGATTTAAAATTGCAATTTCAGAACGATTTCATGTGCAATTTCTGAAGACTTTATTGCTACTTGTGAAGATTTTCAATGATTTCTTTCAATTTGCAGTACGATTTCCATTATATTCTATCAATGTGAAATCACAACAAAACTGCACAAAAAGTAATGCAAGAACTACTTTAGAAATCGCACTGCAGCAAATCGCACATGTTAAGACACCGACATTCACATTCATTAGATGCAATTTCAGGTGCAATTTCAATTCGCAAATCGCACCTGAAATCGCACTGGTATGACCGGACACTAAATTGAGTGATTTGCACCTGACGCTTGACAGCTGCAGCTAACTACAATGTAACTTTTTTGTTGGCATTTTAACAAGCGCTGATGCTGTAAGTAGTTTTTATGGCAATCACTGTATAAAAAGAGCAACCCAGATACACAGATTGGAACCCCGCTGTCAAACTAGCAGCGGTTCAAGTGTCCATACCCAGCATATGTTTAGGAGTGAAGAATGTACGAAATACATTTTAGGTCCCTTGATTATTAATTATTAGGGAGCCTCTGCCATGAGGTAGACCCATATTTGATGACACCGTACTTCAGGACGTTTACATTCCCAGCAACTTTGATTTGTTAATACAGAAAGCTGAAACAACTAAGATCAGAGTCTGACTAGCCCACTTGCCTGTAGCATCCAATTGGGAACCCCCCCCCCTCTATTACCTACCCACTGAACATGCAATTAACCTCCCTAGCAGTATTCCCAAGTGTAGCTCGGGGTAAAATCAGTCTACACTCGGACAGATTTCAGTGAGTTATTCCTAAAAATTACAGCCTACAATAAAAAAAACTACATATTTCCATGCAAAATAATGGTACTGCTTTCAGCACCAAAAATCTGAAATAATCATACCGCTAGGGAGGTTAAAGTGTTACTAAACCCAGGACCCTGCATTCACTATATCTGGTTTCCCACAGTATACAGAACATGGAAATGCAATTATTTTAGTAAATATAAACTGTTAAATACCTTTTCTCATCAGCAGTTAGAGCAGTCTTGTGATTTCTATCAGCGTCCAGCAGATCACTGGTTAAAGCTTGTAGGAGGAGTTTCCATTCTCCCCTGATTTTCCAGACCCTCTGTCTGGAGAGTGCTGATTGGTCCTGTGCTCATCACATGCACTCTCCCAAGAGAAAAAAAACCCCTCTGTAGCCATACACACCAAACTGAGCACGTGCAGCTTGCCCCCAAGATGCCGCTCTATCAGCAGATAAATTGGGGACAGTAGAAGAAGGGGAGGATCAGAGAAGACAGGATTACACATGCTTTTTACACAATGCGGAGGATTAACCCCTTAGGTTCCACAGTGAGTATAACAAGCATGCTTTACTGCATATACAGACTGATTTTACTGTTGTGGGTTTAGTAACACTTTAACATTGTGGCAACTATATCAATACAACAATTGTGCTGGGATTCATAAAGACTAGTGCAGACAGATTTTGTGAAAGTTTCTTCCATGCTTTGTAAAATTGATACAGCGTGCGTACATTCATGTACCTGTCTAGAACTGGTACTTTCATTTGGTGCATGCTGCGCTACTTTTAGAACGCATGTGAGACACTTTCACAAAATCTGTCTGTACGTCAAAAGAAAGCTGGTCTCAATTAGCTCCACTTTCGTCAGATACAAACTGTCAGTATTTTATTTTGAATTTGGCGCAGGTGTTGTGCAACATTGTAGAAGTGGAGCAAATCAGAATTATGTTGTACCTGAATTTGGCACACGAGTCACTGTCAGAACCCAAACTGTTACAGATGTTTTGTGAATTAGGCGCTACACATTAACAAGGGCAATTAACGCCAGAAAAGTGGCACGGCAGCTTCACTGAATTCCCTGCAATGTGCTTGCTTTATTATTTGAACCGTTCCAATGACAGCAATTCAAAAAGATACATCCATCAGCATTAAAATCCCTCGGCAGGAATCCAAGCTAAACGCTGAACGATCGGCAATGAAGGTCGGGTCTGCAAACCAGGCAGTGAAAGTAATTTTGAGATAATTAAAATCAGACATTTGAAAAATATCCATTTAGAGGGTTGCGCTAACATGCCCTACAAATTTCAAATTAAATAACTTAAAGAATTGTGGAAAACAGTAATGCTGAAAAGTCAGATTTACTGCCTTATAAAGCTAGCAGGTAGAAGAGGAATCACATACTGTATATGTTGATAGTATGGTAGCACAGTGGCTAAATGGTTAGCACTTCCACCTGGCAGTACTAGGATTGTTGGTTCGAATCCCACCCACAGCACCACCTTCCTGGAGTTTGCATGTTCTCCCTGTGCCTGCGTGGGTTTCCTGGGGGTGCTCCGGTTTCCTCCCACACTCCAAAGACAGGCTGGTAGGTTAATTGGATCCTGTCTAAATTGGCCCTAGTATGTGTATGTATGAATGTAAGTTAGGGACTTTAGATTGTACGCCCCTTGAGGGTTAGGGACTGATGTGAATCTACAATATGTACAATACAATATGTAAAGCGCTGCATAAATTGACAGCAATATATAAGTCTAAATAAAAAGGTATGCGCTAATAACAAACTTTTACAAAGGTGTATATTATCATCCAAAAAACATTAGTGTTTTAAATAAATAATTATAGTGTGCAAACATAAATAAGTGTCCAAAATATATATATATATATCTTCAGTGACTTGAATCAATTGTGAAAATTGAGGAGAAAGGAGATTAAATGAACTCACCAGAGCTAATGGCTGGTCAGATTATAAACCAGCAACAGCGCTTGTGCTCTGGGAGCAATGAACCCGATGTCCAAATAGATATGGTGATGTTTCAGATACTTCCAGATAATAATAATCACAGACAAACAACTTTGCAGCCCAAGCTCTTATGATGAACTTCTCCACTCCATGAGAGCATGCAGTACACTCAGGGACAAAAAAGAGAACATAATGGTGCAATATGTTTTTTTCATTTATCTCTTTAATAAAAAAGGTATAAGGAAACTCACAAACAAGGTGTCCAACAGACACCAGCTTCAATCGCAAAAGAGGGTTGAGATACAGTTAACGTTCACCGCGGATCTCTCCCATACAGCACAGACCAGCAAGGCTCTCTAACGTCCACATCAAGTAGGCTACGCCCAACCGCTTTCGTCACGGTACCGCCCCTTGATGACATCGGTGTGACGAAACCGGTTGGGCGTAGCCTACTTGGACACCTTGTTTGTGAGTTTCCTTATACCTTTTTTATTAAAGAGATAAATGAAAAAAACGTATTGCACCATTATGTTCTCTTTTTTGTCCCTGAGTGTACTGTATGCTCTCATGGAGGTATGAGAAAGAGTGGAGAAGTTCATCATAAGAGCTTGGGCTGCAAAGTTGTTTGTCTGTGATTATTATTATCTGGAAGTATCTGAAACATCACCATATCTATTTGGACATCGGGTTCATTCCTTCCAGAGCACAAGCGCTGTTGCTGTTTTATAATCTGACCAGCCATTAGCTCTGGTGAGTTCATTTAATCTCCTTTGGTGGTGGATTTTTCACAATTGATTCAAGTCACTGAAGATACATATATATTTTTTGGACACTTATTTATGTTTGGACACTATAATTATTTATTTAAAACACTAATGTTTTTTGAATGATGATATACACCTTTGTATAAATTTGTTATTAGCGCATACCTTTTTATTTAGGATTATTGTTGCCAAAATTTATTTTGGGTGGGATATGCTGCTGACATTTTGGTGTTTTTTGTAAGTGGCGCTTTTTTCTTTTTTAATTTAATAGCAATATATAAGTACCTGAAATAAATATTTTTGACTGTGTCATTGACCCTGGCCAGCTCCATCTAGTAACATGTCCTACACTGTAATGCTATTTAGATTCGCAAGCGTATATTTTCGGTTTACCTGAAATGACCACATCATTTAGTAACCTCTGTAGCTGTTCTGCATACAATTCTGAGCTCTGAAAGAAATAAGATATAATGGTGCTTAGCTGGTAAAATATATTTCACTGGAAATCACAGTATGATTAGAAGTAATGCTTGTGGCTCCTCTCTTATCCCCCATTTTGAATGGAGATTACTAGCAGTTTAAATAGCTCTTGGCATGTGCTACCTCCTACTTTATAAATCTGTCTTCTATAGGTCACATCTGTAAAATGTAAAAAAATTCCACAAAACTAAAAGATATCTAGTGCTAAAGTGAACGAGCTGGATACCCCACAGGGCTATAAAAGTACAAATCACTGTGCTGAGGAAAGTCCTGAAGGAGAACATAGCAACATTTTACAGACTGTAACCTAGACATGCCTAATTTCTGAAGTGACAGCTCAGGATATGAGATAGGACAGACAACACAATTTTGTTATGGTACTCACATGCCAAAACTGTTGTGGTCATGTAACCACTTGCCCTCCAGAGGATTTACTCCCCTTTCTGACCAGGCCATTTTTTGTGATACCACTGGACCCAAATGAAATTTCTGTCCTTTTTTTTCCACAAATAGAGCTTTCTTTTTGTGGTATTTGATCACCTGTGAGTTTTTTTTATTTTTTGTGCTATAAACAAAAAAAGACTGACAATTTTGAAGAAAAAAAACAATATTTTTGACTTTTTGCTATCAAACATGTGCAACAAAATTTAAAAATCTAACTTCTTCATAAATTTAGACCATGTATTCTGCTACATGTCTTTGCTAAAAAAAAAATCCCAATACGTGTAAATTATTTGGTTTACGTGACAGTTATAGCATTTACAAATGGCAGTATACATACTGGATTTCTTTTTTTTTACTAGTAATGTTGGCGATCAGCGACTTATAATGGGACTGCGGTGGGCATTCTGACACTGTAGGGAACTGACTTGGTATCACTGACCTCCCCAGTGACACCAATACAGTGACCATTGCTAATAAAAAGCACTGATACTGTACTAATGGCACTGGGCAGGAAGGGGTTAACATATGGGGCGATCAAAGGGTTAACTCTGTGCTGTCTGCTGTTTTAACATGGGGGCTTTACACTGTAAGCACAGTGCTTTGTATGGCTCTGCTATGCAGAGTCATACAAAGCAGTGTGCAGGAGCTGACAGGGGAGAGATCTGTATTGTTTACATACAGGTCTCTCCCCCGTTGGTAATACTTGGAGATCGCCGGGTGTTGGCGGGGAATCACCGAGAACCGGTGATTGACAGCCAAGGCCATGTATGGTGGCGTGCGTGCTCCTTCCCTGGTACTGCAAAATCACGTATATATATGTGAGTTTGCACACTCTTGCTGCCCTGTAGTGTTTGCAGTGTTTCTGTTCTAGCGAGGAGCGGAAGTGGTTAACGTTGACCAGACACTGTTCTACATATTGCAATATTATTCAAAAACTTCCTTCCTGACATTGGTGTCTAGAAGCACACAGAAGAGATGTCCCTCCCATTCATCTCAATATTTCTACAATCCCCTGCATATATGGTTTCAGTTATAAGCTCCAGTGACAATCATTTGTACCACAAGGCCCTGGGTGCCAGTACCTAAATACTGGGTGCCATTTAGGAAGCAGCCAGATGTTGCATAGTTGGTAAGGGTGAATAAAGACACAAGTCCATCCAGTTTAACCTGCATGGATGTGGGTATTTATGTCTCTACCATTTCCCATATCTCTGTGTATTGTGTTCAATAAGATGCCCATCTAAACATTTTTATAAATTATCAACACTTCCTGCCAACACCACTGGTTGTGGAAGGGAGTTCCACATTCTTACTGTTCTGACAGTAAAAAACAGGTTAAACTACTCTTGTTCAACTTTAATGAGTGGCCACGTGTCTTCTTGAGCAACCTGAGACTGAACAGTTTCCTCCCTATGCTGGACTCACCATTTAGATATTTGTAAATTGCTATCATATCTCCTCTTAAGTGTCTCTTAAGGGAGAATGCAGTACATTTAATGTTTGTATCATTCCTCATAACTGAGATCCTCCAGCCCACTTTTAAGCTTTGTTGCCCTTCTCTGGAGTCTCCCCAGTTCTAGCACATCCTTCCTGAGGACTGATGACCAGGACTGGATGGCATACGCAAGATGTGGCCAGACCAGGGTTTTGTAGAGTGGTAGAATTATAGTTTTAGGACTGGTTCACACCAATGCTGTCTTTACTGCTTTTTCCAGAAATGTACTACAATCCATTTAAAGCAGAGCTCCACCCAAAAGAGGAAGTTCCGCTTTAAAGACTGGTTCCCCGCTCCCCATTAAGTGGGGGGGGGGGCGTGGGTACCTGAAATTGACAGGTACCTGCTTCCACTTCCGCTGCAATCGCCTAAGCAATCGGAAGCGGAAGTTGTCCTCCTACCCTCACTCCCCATAGTCTTCTGGGACACGTGACAGGTCCCAGAAGATGACGAGGCCATTCAGGAAGCGCAGCGCTACTCATACATGCGCAGTGGGCACCCGGCTGTGAAGCCACAAACTGTCACAGCCGGGTGCCCACATTGAAGATGCCAGCACCTGCAACACCAGCCGGCTGGTTAAACGGGCTGCGGGGAGGACAACGTGGGATCATGGGACAGGTGAGTGGAACTCTGCTTTAACATAGTTTCCTATAAGACATTTTCACATTGATGCATTTTTCAGCCTCTGCATTTTTGGAAAGGGTCAGGGACTTTTTTAACGCAAAAAGCCGAATGTTTGCTACAACAGAGTTCAATGAAGACACTGCTGAAACACAGGTACTGCGTTTTTGCTTTGTTTTTGTGTTTTTATTTTGCTCAACAACAAAAACATTTCCCCTTTAACAAAAAACAAACAAACAAAAAAGCTGAAAAACAAATGCAAAACGCTGTAAAAACGTATGTAAAAAGGCAAAGCGAAATGCAAAAAGCATTGTAAAAACAGAACAAAAGTAAACTGAATTGGCGTGAACCAGGCCTTATCTCTTGAGTAAATACCCTTTTTATGCATGCTAATATTCTGCTGGCTTCTCTTGAAGCAGCCTGGCATTGCATGCTATTGCTGAGTCTGTCATTAACTAGGACCCCCAAATCGTTTTCCATCCCCAATTCCCCCAGATTTTTTCCCCTTAATATGTAACCTACATTCATATTTTTTACCCTCAAGTGCATTACTTTACATTTTCCTACAATAAATCTCATTTGCCGTGTAGTTGCCCACTCTTCTATTTTATTGAGGTCCTCTTGTAAGGTTGCTAAATCTATATAAGTCTATATCTAGGCAACAGTAAAAAAAAAAAAAAACATACTTCGTACATCTCTGCAATACATGCACATTCCCCCCTGCTTTATTTGTTTACAAGTGCTATAGGTGCAGAATGAATCATGTTAATCTGCCAGAAATCCAACAAGCATTTAAATGGCTGTAGTGAGCTGGCAATGCTGCATCTGCTGCACTAAAAACTCAACCAGTTTTGTCAGCCCTTTCTAGCTATCACCTGGTGGACTACAGAACAACTCCCCTCTGGCCGCTCTACAACAAAAGTGGATACAGTTGCAAGAAAAAGTATGTGAACCCCTTGGGATTACGTGGAGTTTTGCATAAATTGGGCATAAAATGTGCTCTGAACGTCATCTAAGTCACAACAATAGAAGAACACAGTCTGCTGAACATAATACTACACAAACAATAGATGTTGCCATGGTTTAATTGCACATAACATGTAAACATTCACAGTGCAGGGAGGAAAAAGTATGTGAGGCCCTAGCTTAATGACTTCTCCCAGAGCTAATTGGAGCCAGGAGTGAGCCAACCTTGACTCCAATCAGTATGATGATATTGGATGTGTTGCTGACAGCTGTCCTGCCCTTAAAAAACACACACCTGTTTTGGGTTTACTGGTTTCAAGAAGCACTGTCTGATGTGAACCATGCCTCGCAGAAAAGAGCTCTCAGAAGACCTACGATCAAGAATTGTTGACTTGCATGAAGCTGGAAAGGATTACAAAAGTATCTCCAAAAGCCTTGATGTTCATGTGTCCACGGTAAGACAGACTGTCTACAAATGGAGAAAGTTTAGCACTGTTGCTACTCTCCCTAGGCGGGGTCGTCCTGTACAAATGACTGCAAGAGCACAGCGCAGAATGCTGCATGAGGTAAAGAAGAATCCCAGAGTGTCAGCTAAAGACCTACAGAAATCTCTGGCACATGCTAACATTTTTGTTGACACATCTACGATAAGGAAAACATTAAACAAGAATGGAGTACATGGGAGGACACCACGGAGGAAGCCATTGCTGTCCAAAAAGAATACTGCAGCACGTTTGAAGTTTGCAAAAGAGCACCTGGATGTTCCACAGCACTACTGGCAAAATCTACTGTGGACAGATGAAACCAAGATTGAGTTGTTCGGGAAGAACACACAACACTATGTTTGGAGAAAAAAAGGCACAGCACACCAACATCAAAACCTCATCCCCACTGTAAAACATGGCGGAGGGAGCATCATGGTTTGGGGCTGCTTTGCTGCCTCAGGGCCTGGACGGATTGTTGTCATTGATGGGAAAATGAATTCCAGAGTTTATCAAGACATTTTGCAGGAAAACGTACGACCATCTGTCCGCCAACTGAAGCTCCGCAGAGGATGGGTGATGCAACAGGACAATGACCCAAAGCATACAAGTAATTCAACAAAACAATGGCTGCAACAGCACAGAATACGCCTTCTGGAGTGGCCCAGTCAGAGTCCTGACCTCAACCCGATTGAAATGCTGTGGCATGACCTTAAGAGTGCGATTCACACCAGACATCCCAAGAATATTGCTACACTGAAACAGTTTTGTAAAGAGGAGTGGTCCAAAATTACTCCAGATCATTGTGCAGGTCTGATCTGCAACTACAGGAAACGTTTGGTTGAGGTTATTGCTGCCAAAGGAGGGTCAACCAGTCCAAAGGTTCACATACTTTTTCCTCCCTGCACTGTGAATGTTTACATGTTATGTGCAATTAAACCATGGCAACATCTAATGTTTGTGTAGTATTATGTTCAGCAGACTGTGTTCTTCTATTCTTGTGACTTAGATGACGTTCAGAGCACATTTTATGCCCAATTTATGCAAAACTCCACGTAATCCCAAGGGGTTCACATACTTTTTCTTGCAACTGTATGTTTGTAGTCCAGTAAAGGAACAAGTCTGAATTATTTGCAACAGAGACACTCCATGTTGTAAGTTCACACAATTTAGGAGCTCAGAAACTGCATTTCTTGTGAATCATCAGGTATCTTTCTGTACTTTCAGCATTTGTAAAGGGATACAGTAAAACATTGAGCAAATGTGCATGTATTGTAGAGATGTACTGAATGTGTTTTTTTTAACTTTGTCCAGACATAAACTTGAATTTTTATTTTCAACCTTTCACAAGCAAAGTGACAGCAGTAAAAAAACAAACTTTCCGACATTTTTTTTTTTTTTTGCTTTTCTAAATGAAAATCTAGCACTCAGTAAGAAATAAAATAATATGCAAATAAAACTATCAAAAATAAAAATCAAGTGCATTGGCAGTATACAGTATATGTCTCTAAAAAATATTCCCACCTGGTTTGCATAACGGGCAAAAACGTTCTCATAGCTGTCATCTTTATATTTTTTTAACACAGTCTGAAAAAGAAAAAAATGTTGATGGGTTTGTTCACACTAAGCAGTCACATTACACCAAAGCATCACCCTATGCTGATCTTACAACCCTTTCAATATTCTATACTGGGAAGTGGCACTTTATTACATATCGGTTGTGACCTCCTACCCCCTGAGGGTCACCCCAACCCTTCAATACATTATGATCTTACAACCCTGCCTTTCCTCTGGTAATATACCTGTGGGCCATATTCTCAATAACAGAAGTCTGCTGGTAAAATTGCCACTGCCTCGCATGCCTCTGTCCTGTCTTACTACTATGATGGAGCAGCCTTTAGATGAGCGCCCCCCTAGAGCATAAAAGAAATCCCAGTAAAGCAAGATCCAGTTTGCTCCAGAAGGGTTGAAATCCTTCCTCTTCCCTAGGAGGCAATAGGATATTCCCTGGATCAACTACCCTTGATGGTATTACCTTTAAATATTAGTATCCAGTTATATTATGTGCATTTAGGAAACAATCCAGGACTTTTTAAAGAAAATCTATTGAGCTGGCCAGAATCAGTTTTTGAGAGTCTATTCCACATTTTCATAGCTCTTACTGTGAAGAAGCCTTTCCATAGTTTGAGGTTAAATTTCATTTTCTTAATTCCTTCCTTGAGCTTCCTCATGTAATAGAATGGCTAAACACAGAGGTGTTGTGCTCAAAGGTTTGCATACCCTGGCAGAAATTGTGATATTCTGGCATTGATGTTGAAAATATGACTGATCATGCCAAAAAATACATTTTATTTAAGGATAGTGATCATATGAAACCATTGTTTATCACATAGTCATTTGGCTCCTTTTAAAATCATATTGATAACAGAAATCACCCAAATGGCCCTGATCAAAAGTTTACATTCCCTGGAATGTTTGGCCTTGGAACAGACATACAAGGGACACACACAGGTTGAAATTGCAATTAAAGGTAAATGTCCCACATTTGTGGCTTTTTAAATTGCAATTAGTGTCTGTGTATAAATAGTTTGTTAGCTCACACATGGATGACTGAGCAGGCTAGATGTTAGAACTAGTTTCACCTGCTGGTGGCACTGTGGTTTTCTAGGATGACTAGTGCAGTTCCAGTGTCCACCAGTGGGTGTCTCCCAGAAGCCAGCAGGGTCCAGCAATCAGTTCCACATGGTCTCAGCTGCTAGAAGGATATACAAGGCTGCTCCCACTAGAACACGGCATGTCAGTTTTTTTGGCTGCTCCTGCCTTGTACCCTGTTTACTGTGCTGCTGCTATACTCTGTTGCCATTTACTCTTGATCTCGCTCTTGCTTCTGTCCTGTACCCAGTACCCTGCTGCCTTGTTCCCTTCCCAGTTTTGTTTCCACTTCCTATCTGCTCCTCTAGTTTTCCCCTGCTCAGTGGGTCTCATATTTGTATATATTTTTGCATATATAGTTAGTTATCATGATGCTGCATTTTGTCATTCAGTTTGATTATCATTGGTAACCATGCTTATTGCTTGCTGGGGTGTGATTGTCTTTGTTTCACTGTAAATAAAAATCACTTTAAAGATATATACATATGGTCTGGTCCCAGTTTCTTTGTGTAGCTACATACAGTATATCCGGTCATCTCTGTTCCTGACTCCTGGCACTAGATACTGTGCCATGGGGAGCAAAAAAGAACTGTCAAAAAACCTGCGTAACAAGGTAAAGGAACTTTATAAAGATGGAAAAGGATATAAAAACATATTCAAAGCCTTGAAGAAGTGGCAAATTTGGGGATCTCTTGACACCAATTCAAGGACAGGTAGACCAGGAAAGACACACTGCCAGAAGAATTGTTCAGGATACAAAAAAAAAAACCCCACAGGTAACCTCAGGAGAAATAAGTGATTGAATAATATGTCCGACAACACTTTGACACGCCTCACAGCTTCAGGCACACTGTAATCTGGAGTGACAAGACTAAAATAGAACTTTATGGTCACAACCATAAGCACTATATTTGGAGAGGGGTCAACAAGGCCTATAACAACAGGAATATCATCCCCACTGTAAAGCATGGTGGTGGATCACTGATGTTTTTTTTTGGGGGGGGGGGCTCTAAAGGCACAGAGAATCTTGTGAAAATTGATGCAAGATGAATGTAGCATGTTATCAGAAAATACGAGCAGACAATTTGCATTCTTCTGCACGAAAACTGTGCATGGGACTTTCCAGCACAACAATGACTCTAAGCACAAGGCCAAGTTGACCCTCCAGTAGTTATAGCAGAAAAAGGTGAAGGTTATGCAGGGGCCATCACAGTCTCCTTACATCCAGGGATATCTCGCATGTGCTCTTCATGAAAGACAACCAAGGACTTTGCATGACCTGGAGGCATTTTGCCAAAAGAATGGGCAGCTTTACCGCCTGCAAGTAGTCAGGGCCTCATGAACAACTATTACAAAAGTCTGCACACTGTCATTGATGCTAAAGGAGGCAATACACAGTATTAAGAACTAAAGGTATGCAGACTTTTAAGGGTTCATTTCAGTTGTTTACCTGTTGCCATATTTTATGATTGTGCCATTCTGTTATGACCTACAGCTAAATATAAATCCCATAAGAAATAAAAGAAATGTGTTTTGCCTACTCACTCATGTTTTCTTTCAAAATGTTACAGTATTACCAATTGTCCAAGGGTATACAAACTTTTGAGCACAACTGTCAGTAAAAAGCTAATCATGGTAATCACATTGCCCTGAATCCAGAGATGCTGCCCCCCAAAGTTCATCCTTCATTTTCTTTTGTGCGCTTCTTTGCCCAACAATCTCCTCGAGCAGTTGCAGATATGATAGACGGACTACACCAAACCTAGAGGACAGACAACACGAGGAAGCGTCATGCTGTCAAATACATATGCCCAAGGTAGACTTTTACTTTGGTGTCAAGTAAAAAGTAACACATTTCATCATGTGGCTCTGAGTTGCCCCGAAGTTTCTGTCACTGATGTATAGCAATGACCTCTTCAAGGTCACAAACTCCATTCATTCCTCATCATCGCTAATGAATAATTATAGCAGAGGTAATTAACTTATTTAATTAATGTCATGGGGAAAATTGCAGACGCTAGTTTGACCTGTTTTAATTACCCGATTTCCCACTGTGCTCAGTGCATCTCTGTGTGAATCTGATATCATACAGTGCTAGAGAAACAGCTAGACAGGCATGATGGGGATGTAAGGTAGTATACATACAGTATATCATTATTAATCCTCAGCTTTATAAAGTAACTCTTTTAAACACAGGTAAGCTGCCTTTTACATGGGTGCCATCCAGTCCGTTCAGCAGCGGATCCATGAATAGATCCCCTGCTGAATCAGAGCAGTACATGATGGATGTCCGAACCCTTAGTAAATCTATGGTTGGCTGGATTTAAACTTACATGCATCTGTTTATATCAGCCTACCTTTGATCTGTTACAATTAGGTTAGAAAAAAATGAAAAAGAATGCACTTTTCTTTCCCACTTTTTTTCCAGACATTGACTGGCTCAAAGGTATGCAGATGTCATGGACAAACATCTGTTAACATCCATCTGCCCATAGACCTACATGAACCATCTAATCAGGTCTGGCTGAAAAACTGACAGGTGGACCTTATCGGACCACCCATATGAAAGGAGACAACATAGAATAGATGTGCAGATATACAGTACATAAAGAACTAGCAACGTATTCATTTTTAAAACAGAGGTCCCCTGAAAACAGCCATTAAAAGATACAAATAACAAAACAAGTTGCAGTATTAACCTTGAATTTAGATATTTCCCCTGCCACTAGATGTTGTAGTTTGATGACCAGCGTCATTCAACCCTCTTCCTCTGGTCCCTGATAGTCCTGGCCCTCCTGAACCATTGATTGGACAGTGAAAGGAGAAGCAACACAGTGATGAACTCATCTCTCTGTCACTCTGTTCTCTATCAGCATGATCCTTGTCAGCTCCTGATCTGATGTGCTGTTTCTTCCTCTAACATTCCAGCCGTACTTTATGGGGATTGCAAGAGGCTGATAACAGGTAACCTATAAATGTGACCTGGGGGTGAGCACCTTTCTGAAGTGGGCCCCCGCTCCGTTACTGCAGAAAGGATTATGGTTCTACCTGTCTCTATCCCATCTCTCTTGGACCTGTGCCTTTTCCCAATTTGAACTTGGTCTTATTAAGAGTTTCATCTTCCATCTCTAGACTTGGCCAGCTGGCCCCTCATTGAGGAGTATAAAGTTGGCAAGTTGATCTTTATTTACCTGTGGAAGTATCTTGTATGAATATTAGAGGTGGTTCTGTTATCGGGATAATGTATGACTTATGCCACATTCACCCAAAAATGTTACATTCACCCAAAAATGTCAATGCTTAGTGGCCTCTTGCTTGGGCTAAAAAGGTCCGATGAATTGGATGCCACTGACTAGTGAGGGTGCAGGGTAGTGAAAGTTTCATCCAGACCCAAAGCACGCTTTAGAAATAGGAA
Source organism: Staurois parvus (assembly GCF_062004578.1). Lineage (NCBI taxonomy): Eukaryota > Metazoa > Chordata > Amphibia > Anura > Ranidae > Staurois > Staurois parvus. The sequence continues at coordinate 12,400,393 of NW_028318158.1, read as the reverse complement.
GAGATAGCCCAGTCGCCGCATACCTTGCCCGGCCTGAATGGTTAGCAGATAAAAGCAGCCTCAGCTCTATTCATCCAATCCATGCCCCTAACATGTTCCACCCCACTCCTGGGGCTTAATCACGGAGGTTGGGGGGCTGGAGCTAAACTTGTTGGGGGAATGGCGAGGTGTGCAGCATTGGGGTATCTCTTCCTATTTATACAGCACCCAAAAATGTACCTGTGGTTTGGGTCTCAGTAGATATCTGATGGACATGTCACTATTCCTGTGTGACTGAACCCTACATTGGTGTTACCCTCTCCCCCGCTGATGCTTCCTGGCAGTCCTGGCGCTTACTCCTGAGACATTGGGCAGCATTACTCCAGTTCATTATTACAACCATTAAAGTAGAAGTATAGGCAAAGCTTTTTTAGAGTACTTTTACTGTAGGTCACAGGAGTGCAGTTCGTTCTGCACTTCTGTAACCCATTTTCAGCTGCAGTCTAAAGTCTGCTGTCAGCTGACAACACAGAGTCAGTCCAGGCTCTGAAAAGATTTTGACCATATGGACAGGATCCACCTAGATGTCTGGACCGGCACCTGGCTCAGCCTCTCATTAATCCTCCAGGAGTCTGGGACAGATCCTTCTGCCCCCGTCCCAGCCCAGCTCTCCAGTGAATAAAATTGTAAAGAAAATATATTTTTCAATAAATTAACAGGATATTGGGTACCTTACGGCCTCACACACACTGGATGTCAAAAATGCCACTTTTGAGGAAATCTTGTGAAAATTTTCACAAGTAGCAGTAAAGCCTTCTTAAATCGCACCTGAAATCACACTGACATTGCACACAAATCGTGCGATTTTAAATTGCCGCAGTGTGAACGGTGACTTATGTACTATATGAATTTAGGTTGCACAACCTAGTACTACATCAGCCCCTGCCCTCACCATACTTAAATTAGCCTAGGCATAGCCACTGGAGCAGGGGTGGACTGACAACTCATGGGGCCCCAGGCAACAGGGGATCATGGGGCCCCTGTGTCCTCGCCCACACTCAAACCACACCCAAAAAAGCCTATGAAAGGTACCAGGGACATCTCATGGGGCCCCCTACTGACCCCAGGCCCTCGGGCAGTGCCCGAGTTCCCCAATGGTCAGTCCGCCCTTGCACTGGAGTTCAAGAATGGCTTTCCAACGATCAAAGGTGGAGTTGTACTGAAATATTCTATTGTTGCTGTATATTGTGACACATCAGGAATGAGTTCATATAGACCTGAAAGATCCATGTAAAGAGAGACCCTTGGCCATGCATTGAATGTGGGAGGGACTATGGCTAAGCACTTATACATTATTATACATTGGCGTTCTTTAGGCACGGTAGTCTACTTCCACAAGACTGTACATCATAGTGTCAGTGACGTGCTGTACTGGAGTGGCGCCTTGCAGGATTTATACAAGAAAAATGTATGCAGATGAAGAAAATGTTATGTAGACAATGTAACATGAGACAGATATTGATAAAAGCAATTAGGAAGACAAGTGGTTGTTTACCGTAGGAGTCTGGCGGTTTACCCATAGACTTGTTTCGAAGTCACTGCAAAATATCACAGAGAGAAGAAATGATGGTAACTTGGAATGTGTGATGTTATCACTGACTTATTTTTGTCATTACTGTCGTGTTTTTAAAGGAATCCTTTGCCTAGAAAATAATGCCTGGACATGCAGCAGTGTACAGATAAGACAGAGGTACAGGTTGCTGTTGAGTCTGTCACTATCCACATTACAGTAGATGTAAACCCAATCACTGAAATCTCAGGTCATTTCTATCTTCTTCAATCTCTGTCTTTCATTTCAGGAATCCCCGGTGATCCTACCACAAAGGTACTTGTTTGGGCATTTCTTGTTATGGGTCGACAACTATCTCCCAGTTGTGTTTTTGTGTTGTCACCCTGTCACTTGTGCCACTGGTGGAGACTACAAGTCACAGCCACCAATCCACAAACATGGTCTACTGCTATCACCATCAAGAAACTGCTCCAGAACAACGATGTAAAGCTTCCTCTGGAGTGATTTTATGTAGACAGAAAGTGGCTGCAAAAAGGCTAGTGGAGATCAGCAGCACTAATAGTCAAAACAGGTGAAATACAGTATTTCTACTTTAACCACTTCAAAACCAGACACTTTCACCCCTTCCTGCCCAGGACAGTTTTCAGCTTTTAACGCTCTCACATGTTGAATGACAATTGCATGGTAATGCAACACTGTACCCAAATCAAATTCTTAGAATTTTTTCACACAGCTAGAGTTTTCTTTTGTTGGTATTTAATCACCACTGCGTTTTTCATTTTTTGCTAACTAAATGCAAAAAGATTGAAAATTTTGAAAAAATGTTTTTCTTTGTTATGAAATTTAGCAAATAATCTCTCTTCATTAATTTAGGCCAAAATGTATTCTGCTACATCTCTGGTGAAAATAACCCAAATCATTGTATGTTACTTAGTCTGTAGGAAAGTTCACAAACTATGGTATATACAGTAATATATATATATATATATATATATATATGAAACTCACTCAGTCCTGATGTACTGACAGCCAACCTCATTTCTTGTGGCCGCAAAATGCCGGGACATTAAAATACCCCCCAAATGACCCCTTTTTGAAAAGTAGACCATCCAAGGTATTTAGTAAGAAGCATTGCAAGTTTTTTTGAAGTACAGCACAACAATGAGGTCACTGCTACTTTTACAAAGCAATGTCTGGATTTGCAAAGGCATTTGGTGCTCTCGTGTATTTATATCCTTTTTGCGGAATATATTTAAATGAGAGTTTTTGTGCCGGGAGCTCAGCTTTAACTTTTTTTATTCATTAAACATGGACCCATCAAACATTGACCTACCTTAGTAATGC